>NW_010543507.1:0-32186 GCF_000687285.1 Phaethon lepturus
CGCGCGGGGGTCTCCCCGCGCAGAACCCCCCACCCGCGTCCGGGAGGAGGCGTGGGGCGGCGGGCTCATCCCGCTGGCGGGCGGCACCTCTGCAGCGGGCGGCGGTGTTTCTGTGCCTCCTTCCCTCAGTCGAGGTAACTTTGGTCGGCGTTTGCTTCCTGCTGCAGAGAGGTTAGAAACGGATTAATTCATAAAAGGAACAAGAGCGGTCACGGAAACCTTAAAGCTGGGCGTTGCGGTGTTGTGGCACAGGCTCGTTACGATGTTACGAAAATTAATTGGGAGACACGAGTGAAGTAGGTAGAAGGAAACGGTCTTGTTAAGAAGCCTCTTGTATTAAGCTGTCCCCAAGTATTTCCAAGGGTATTACATGCAGTTGGGATTGCTTAAGAGATCGTAGACAAGCTTGGCTCTCTGTTTATGCAAATATAGAGAAAAGAAAAACACTTCCCCGGGCTACGGTATGGTTTCTTGCCTAAAACTGAAGATTGGATAGAGACTTCAGAAAAGGTTCTCAACTCTTTCATCACCAGGAAAAAAGTCTCTTCCTCACAAACGTGTGGAGAGCTGCCCTCATTTTGGGGTGAATGTGCTTTGGGAATGAATGTCCTTTGCCGCTTGGGCAGTGCAGACGGTGCGGTACAAGGCTCGCATCCGTGATGGGTGCTGGGGAAATGGAAGAAGGTAGTTTTGTTCGATTAAAAGTGTAAACACAATGCTCTCCTAAAGTTCATTGCATAAGTATGACTGCAGCTGTGCAGTTTGTCCTTATGTAATAATTTTAATGTTTTTCCTTAGTTTTTTGTACATGCTGTGATTGCCATCTTCATTAATGTGCAGTTTTTTCTGTTATAACCTGTGTAACATCTTAAATATTCTGAAAAGAAAAAGCTTGGTAAATTCAACCGACATGAAAGCAGAAGATGTTGAGATGTAGTTCACTGTATTCATTTCAGAGAGTATAGCTATTGGGGAAGAGAGCTTTAAAATAGCTTTATGCTAGTTCTAGAAAGGATTATCTGCAGTGTAAGATTTTAATTCAGACTTCAGTGCTGCAGAACCCGAAACAAAGCGTATGTACTTAGAGAGGTAAATACACAACTTCACAGAAGTCATAAACTGGAGACGTGCAGCGTGAGGTCGAAGGTCTGAGTCTTGGCTTAAGACAGTGCTTTTCAGCTTGCACGGTGTGCCTTGGTTACTCATCGTTCCTTGACAGCTATGTTTATCTTTCATCTTGATTTTTATTCCCTTCACCTGACGGTTCACATGTTGCGTTTCCAGCCATTGAACATCTCCATCTACAGATTCACACCTAACATAGACTTAAGTTTTTTTTCCTTTAGCTTGAATTCCTTTGGAAGTTGCCAGCTACTTTGGCTTCCAACAAACTTACTTGTTGTTAGCAAAATACAATCTTTTTATTCTGCTACACTTTATAGAGGTTTGTGGTTTATTTGATTTACTTTAGGAGACTTAAAGCGGAGATCTTATCGGCACAGTTGTTAAACAATCCAAGACAGGCAGTGCAGCAAGGCAGATAATTTGTGTGTAAGTGAACCGTGCAACACAGATCTGTAAATCAAGAAATCTCTGCTGGTCTATGAAGAGATCACCAGGATGTTCTGTTCCACAATTTTGAAACCTTTTCACTGAGAAATCCCCCTTTAACTTGTAATGTTAAAGGTGATGCACAGGTTTTCATAAGTTAAAATAGCCATCTAACCCATGTAAAGACAATGTATTACAGTTTCAAGCTATATTTTATGCAGAAACATTTTGTTTTGGTTAGTGTGGGCAGGGTGCCTCGTTTGAGGTTTTGCCTGTATGGTCTCAGGAGTCTAATTAATTTTACTTTAAATCTGCAGCATGCACTTGGCCATGGAAGCAAATGTTAAAGCTGCCGAATATAAATCTCATTAGTATAGATGCGCACTTGGTACAATATACGAAGGAATTACTAAAGGTCACCTCTCTACTCAGTAAGAGTTCTCTCTCGTAATGAGAACTACAGTCTTGACAAAAGAAAAGATGTGTAATGTAATTTCAATTAACTGGCGTTAGCTCTGTTCGCAGTTTGGTAGGGGAGAGGCCAGGACAGCACGAGCAGACCCTTCCCTCTTGCCACGTCAGGTGCAGCTAAGCTTTTCTGCTAGGTTTTGGTTAGTAAGAATTAATTTTTGAGGGAGGGGAAGCATGTAGGGGTCATGTTCTAATCTACAGTTGCTTGTTTGTAATTCTCTAATGACATGATGGTGTGCTGTAGATGAAGTTGAAAATTATGATAGTGAGCTGAAAAAAGCAGACAACGGTCTCGAGGCAGGGGTTTTGTACAGCTGAAGTTTTACTAGGTAGTGGGATATCCCACTAGGAGATAGGAATTTTTTGTCTTTAAAACCAGTCTGGTGAAAGCATAGTGATACTCCATTAGGGGACAGATTTGCTCTGCCTGCAGTATGGATTTTGTGGACAAGTCGGTCTTCTCACTTAATGCTTTGATAGATTGTGAGTGCTTAATTTCTAACCTACTGCCTGTTAAAAGTCACTGAAAGTCTCCCAAAGGCACACCAAATTAATTTCTACTTTTACTGAAGCAAAGAATGTAAGCTCCATTGCTAGCAAAGAGCTGTTGTTGCAGAACCTGCTCTATTATACATCTCTTTTGTTGCTGTAATGATCTATGTGGAGTAATTACAAAAGCTTGTTTGTTTGAATGACTAAAACTAATACAGCAAGATGAATACTTCCTCTACAAAGTGACATGTTTCCTGAACGTTTGGCTTAGTAGTGATTGTACAAGGAAAATGTGTTTTGCACTACTGGCCTAACAGCACATGCTCCACGGTAAAATTAGAGGTAGCTTTCCAGAACGGTTTTTGTTCAGTTATAATACTATATCTTCTTCTTATGCAGATTATCTCGATAATGGCAATAATAAAATGGCAATCCAGCAAGCAGACAAACTGCTCAAAAAACACAAGGATCTTCACTGTGCAAAGGTAAGTGTGCTTGCGGTGCACCGACCTCGTTTGGTCAGCATAGCTCAGACTCGTAGTGTTCCGCTGTGCCTTTTGAGCAGTGTCAGTGATCTTCCAGAGACCTCAGTGTTTTCTGGACCCTCTGGAACATCTCAGGCTGTTCAAATTCACACAATATCATGTTTGCTTGAGAACTTGTACAGATCCTCTTGGTGGGGTGCCTCTAATGACTAGAGTTGTAATTGGTTACACCTAAGCTAATTGTCTGGCTCCCTGTCAGAGCCACTGCAAGCAACCTTGGCACATGGCCTGTGCCTTAAAAATGCCTCCCTTAGACCTTAGGTTGGGGGACCTACCTGTGGTAGTTTGGACCAAAACGTTTCCTTGGGTGCTGTACTCCTTAGTAAAACATAACAAGGTGATTTTGGAGGCATTTGCTTTTCTGCTTCTTGTTTGCTGCCGTCCTTGCTTTGCTGCTGTTGAAGGGAAAGGAGTTCTGTTCCTCGGTTTTCTGAACATATGACTATCTTTCTACTTTTCTCTTTTCCCTGTGGGTTTTCCTCTAGAGTTCATACCACTTCTAGATTTTGAAAACTTCCCAAGCTGAAGCAAGTGTCACTGACCTGAGTCTCTTTTATGTCACTTCTGGCCAGTTATTGAGAGAAAGAAAAAGAAAAAAGAAAAAAAAAAAAAAAAGAGGAAAAAAAAAAAAAAAAAAGGAAAATTGGCCAGACCGGTCAGTGTTCAGCCTGCAGGTAGGGAAAATGGAGTGGCAACTGATGCCTTGGAGCAGCCTGCATGTTTGTTAAAAACTGCAAAGCCACACTATTTGATGCAGCTTGCATTTGGAAGTTTTCCTCTACGGCCATATAGATTAGAAGCTTAATAAAACCTGAAGTTCTGTAGAAGTAATGACGTGGTTGGGCAAAGCCGCTCCTCACCAGGAATGAGAGGATTTTCACTGGTAACTGCCAACTGTGTTTCTAACAGCTGCCTCTGTGTTGTGTCAATAGGTTCTAAAGGCAATTGGCTTGCAGAGAACTGGCAAGCAAGATGAAGCGTATGCTCTGGCACAAGAAGTAGCGGCACTTGAACCCACAGATGATAATTCCTTGCAAGCACTAACTATTCTTTACCGGGAAATGCATAGACGTAAGCTTTTTCCTTTGCCTCTCTTAAAAATCATAATGATTTACACTCTTCTGGAAGTGTATGTGACCCACAGTTTCAGGGGAAATGTGCAAAGTCCGGGCTTCATGTACAGGTGTGTTAAGAGACTCGGAGAATTTGGATGATGCCTGTTTTAAATGCCTCTAAGGCTCTGGTGATCACCATAAAGCAAAGAACCTTGTTTAGGCTTCTGTCATTAACAGTATTGTGTACACCGTTCCTAAATGAATGGCATGCTAATAATCATCCATCACAACCAGCCTATGAGTTCACTTTTTTTTGGTAATGAAAGCTACTGGAATTTCTCAGTGGATGTGGTGGAGGTGACAAATCACATGGTCTGCGGTTTGGAGTGTGCTTAGTGCTGTGAGACCGCAGTCAAGGGGTTCAGGCCTCAGGAAGCTGTGTGACAAACAGAAGGGAAATCCTGGCCTCTCAGTTTGAGTGCATTAGCTTTTTTCAGTACGGTTCCTTCTAGCAATACGGTGTTTTAAAAATACAAAATGGTGAATGTTTGAGTGACAGAGTAAAATTGCATGTGCTTTTCTGAAAGAAGCCAGCCCTTATATACTGCTTTTCTACAGCTCTAAACAGTTGTTGTTTCTGGCAGCTTCTTGTGGTTCTTGATAGTTCTCACGGTTACTGTTGAATTGCTGGAGCAATGACAATGGGGTGAAACAACTTCTGTAGAAATGGATATTTGGTATCATTCTGCAGTACAGCAATTGCTTAGGCTCTCCTGGTTTGTTTCTTTCCATATGTGTGTGTATATGTGGAGTTAAAGTGTCATTTCTTGAGTAACACGGAATTTTTTTGTGTATCTGTAACAAACCCCTGAAAATGTCAGAAGCCTTTCTGTGATTCTAAATGACTTGCATAAGCATTAAGTTCTGGTTTCTAACTTTTAGGTTTATAACTCAGAAAGGAGACGGTGGGTGTTAGGCACTACCACTTTTGGTCCTGCAAGAAAATTGTAATGAGGTGTTTTATTTATGCGTGTCAAGGATATGTAAACTATGTGAAAGACAAATTACGCTTTGTTTTCTAATACTATGCTGAGGTATGATGGTATGTGTAAGGGAAAAAAAAAATCTGGAAGGATGGAAATGTGAGAAGGTTTTGTGTATTATCATAAGTATTTAGTCATGATAGACCTATTATTAAAAAGTATAGTGTGAAGTATTTTACTTGTTAAGAGTACTAAAATAGGCAATTGGGAAATAACAGGATATGACTAACATAAGTAAACCTGCGATAAGAGTAACTAATTTGATATTAGGCTCTGAAAATGCTCATGTGTTTTGATACATGATTCACGTGGAGCAGTCATCTGCCAGGAGTAGACATCTTCATTCAGTTTAATGCTCCAAAATAGATAAACTTTCTTAAGAAAAAAGACTTAAGTGCTTCTGAGCAGTTCAGTTGCTGCTGTTAACTCTATTTTGAGGTTTGGTTGGTTGGGTTTTTTTACCACTTTCCTCCTTTGCCTAATGTTTGTAGTGCTTGGGGTCTTGGGAGAGAGAGTACCATTTCTCTGGTTGACAAGTGTAAGCGATTGCTGTTCAGAGTATCACTGATGCTATCTTTAGGTAGCTGTGCTTTAAAATTATTCCCAAATTTGTCTTAACTCAAGCATCTGGTTTTGGTTTAGCGGAACTGGTAACTAAACTTTATGAGGCAGCTGTAAAGAAGGTTCCCAACAGTGAAGAGTATCACTCTCATCTCTTCATGGCCTATGCCAGGGTTGGAGAATACAAGAAGATGCAACAGGTACAATCAACAATTTGTGTTCTGACCATTTTAAGGTGCCCTTTTCTGTATATCTTACATTAATGCCTTTTTCATGTTTTAAGTAATCTTCCAGAAGGCTAAGCTAGGTTAATTGAGAAGTTTATACTCTATGTTAATATTTTACAGAAAGGCTTAAAGGACCATTATTTAGGGGGTGGGTTATCTGAAGACAAATGCTTTCTTGTCGTTACATGGGATAGGACGACTGTGCCTCTTGTGTGCATACCTGGTCTGATAGAATATGTTGGTTATTTTGGGAGGTTTTTATCAATCTGTCTTGAACAGTATGGTGGTTACATGTGAGGCAGTGTATTATAAAGGAATTCTGGAATAGATAGAAAAAGATCTAGCAAGATCTTCTATTCCATGTTTTCAGACTTGATTTACTCCTTAGTTTGCTGTTATCTTTGGGAAGAGTAATCATGCCCATGCTCTTAACCTCAGGAATCTGACAAATAACTGGCATTGTATTGGTTGTAATTCAGTAAGAAAAACTAAAAAGCACTTCCTTTAAGTACATCTGACTTCTCAGTTGGCAGAACAGTGTCATGCTGGTTAGTTTTGTTTTCATCCCTTCCAAATTAGGTGCCTGGAGAATGCCTATAAATGGAAGATTCTTTTCAAAGCATGCACGCTCGCTCTTCTGTATAAAAAAGTACAGAGCGCCGAGTAAATGAGTCCTAAACTCCCTCTCGTTCCCACTGTGTTAAGGTGACTTGAATTTTTGTTCAAGTTTGGTTTAAATAACTAAAAGAATATATTGAGCAGAAGTGTTATTCTCCATTGTAGCCCAATTTGTATGCTCTTTGAATTCAAGCTGTAGATAGGGGCTAAGTTGTTTGATGTACACGAAGTTACAAGCTTCATATGATGATCCAAACTTGAGACGTGACTGTGTGTTAATTGTACTCCTGTCTACAGCCATGAGTGGGAAAAACGCCAGTCTTACACAGATCACGGTATTTAATGTTTATGTGACCTTTTGCATGTTTAAAATGTCACACAAACATGTATCTAGTTAAGTTATCCAGCCATTGTCAGAGAGTAGGATGTTCCAGATTGGCCTGTGCTTTTGACCTAAGGACTTAGAGATACGAGGAGTGTGTGGATGCTAACTGACTGGAGAGTGAATTTAAACCTCAGCGTCCTGTGTTTTGGGGTATTTCAGCTGAAAGTACTGGAAAGTGCAAACCAAGACTGCAGTCAGGAAATTGGCACAAGAGTCCATCTGTGGCGGTAGACTGTATTAGATGTAGTTTAAATTAATTTACAAAAATTAATTACAGATTTTGTATGGGTAAAAGTGTTGTCCTTCATTATATACAGGTACTGGAAATCTGTGAGAGAAATGCATGAATAACTGTTTGTGTTAGGCTAGAAAATCTATAATACTTTGGCTCTGCTTTGATACAGCCAAGCTTTCAGCTCAACCGTTGCTTAACCACTGCTTTGCATGTATAGGTGACCTCACATTTCAGGTATCTGAGTATGTGTAGGTATGAAATGAATTTTGAAGGGCAGTTGCTTACATGAGGGAGGCATGTGGTTTGGTGTGCCTTTTAGTGCTGACTAGTACAAATCAGCACTGGAAATGTCCCCCTCGCTCCTAAAGAATAAGTCTTCTGCTTCCTGATGTAGTTACCAGTTTTAATTAAAGCTGTCATCTGTTTAGGCAGTCGTATGTGCGCATGCTCATTGCTGTTTCTTGTCAGACCTACTCAAAGTACTTGATCTTTGAAACATCTTCACCCTCTGTTTTCTTCTTTAGCGATGTGTGTTAGGATAGAAGGGCTCACGGGTTGATAAAAGTCTTCCCATCTAGTTGCTAATTTTGTGTTGTCTGCTGCCATCATTGCTGCTTAGCTTGTAGTGTCTCTCATGAGAGCTTATAAAAAGGTATGTTTTAGGAATGATGAAACTTTGTCTTATATTTTTCAGGCTGGAATGGCACTTTATAAGATTGTACCCAAAAATCCTTACTATTTTTGGTCTGTGATGAGCCTGATTATGCAGGTGTGTACAGTGTTGCAAATGAGTTTGACTTTTGCTGCAGGTATAGTGTAAATATAGAAATGTTCTGAGTGAAAATATTAGAGAATATTTTAAGTAAAATGTGTGTTTGAACTGTTTCTGTATGATGCTGGGAGAAGGGCTGAGCCCTCCTTAAGTAGCACTATTGATGTGGTCCGAAATGAATGCTGTAGTGTTTTTATAATGCTACTTAACTGGTCAGCCTTACTACAACTTGAACTGTTCCCTTACCTGAATTAGTACCCTACTGTCCTCTTAGAGGGCTAATGAACAAAACCTCAGATACCTGCAGCTCCTTAGTCCGAACTGTTCCTCTCTGTAACTAAGTTAGGAAGGCTCTAGGAGGAAATAAATGAGAGCTCTGGACTTTGCATGTCTTTAAGACTGCAGCAAGTCTGCAGGAACAGAGAGCAGGTCGGCTGTGCTGCTGTTTGTTGAGGCGCTAATCAGACAACCTGACGGAGCGTTGGCCAAACAAACAATAAGCATGGGGGCATTAATCGCATTCTCTAAAATACTGTGCCATGGAAGACACAAACGTGTTCTTGCTACATGTTATTTGCCATGGGTATTTTGTGCCTACATGTGCGAGTCTCTGGACAGTGTGATTAAGAGTTAGCTTTTCTGTATATCACTGGTTTTGCTGCTGCCTTTTAACGGAGCAGTCACTCTCTGCACGTGACGGATGGCAGCTCTGAATGTGTGGTTTTGGGGGGTGGAATTGAAGCACCTGGGTGGGTTGTTTTTCCTCTTCTAATGTGAAAAAAGCAGTGGGTTGGACAGCACAAGTAGTTGATGGGCTGTTAAAATAATTCTCCTCTTCCTTAGTCTATTTCAGCGCAGGATGAAAACCTCTCAAAGACGATGTTTTTGCCGCTAGCTGAGAGAATGGTGGAAAAAATGGTGAAAGAGGATAAGATTGAAGCTGAGGCTGAAGTAAGGCTTGCAGATACTTTCAGCTTGATCAGAACATTATTGCGCGAAGGAATGCACTGTTAAAGGAAGTTGATTATTTAACCAGTTTTCCAAAATAGTAATAAGTAGTGTTCTGGAAGTAAATGTGGATGTAGTGGGACAGAAGGAAAACTAAGAGCACAGAGGGTTGAGAGGGATTTGGAATCGTGTGGCCAAGGAAGTTTTTTTGGCATTTGATTTGACTGATGAAGTACTTCATTTTGCTCCCTGGGAGGCCCCAAGAGAAGCTTCAGGACTGAGAATGGAAAAAAGACCTAAATTCCTGAATCCTCCACCCTCTGGGATGCTAAGTATAGCTTTGCAGGCCTGGCTATCTCCTATTTCTAAAAACAGTAACACAAGCCACTTTATTTCTTGGCACACCTGTATATTGTTTTACTAGCAAATTTCATTGCAGTCTAACCTTTCTTTTAAGGTCGAACTGTACTACATGATTCTGGAACGTTTGGAGAAGTATAAGGAAGCCTTAGATGTTGTGAGAGGAAAACTAGGAGGTAACTTATTCTGTCAATTAATCACAGTTTTGTGAAGAACACAGCAGTTCTCCTTTGCTTCAGACTTGTCCACTGGTTCCAAAAAAAAAAAAAAAAAGTCTGTAAGAAGCCTGACTCTTGGCACCAGTTTCAAACATTGATGCGAACTCTGGAGGTACTCAGTGCAAGCTGGTTTTATCCACCTGTTTATGGTATTTAAGTATTATTCAGTGATGAACTTCGCAGCAGTACGCTTATTAGCAGTAGTAAATTGATAGCATGTTAGTTTTGTAGCTGCCATTTTAAAAAAAAAGTTTCTAATATCCTAGATTTTTGAGTAGTCTTTCTGGTGATTAAAATGCACTTGCATTTTTAAGGAATTGGGATATGAAGGTTTCCGTAGGAAATCTGTCCTTTCTATCCTTTGAGGGGCCTCTCTTTTATTCTTCTACACTTACTGTTTTGCATCGTGGGCTATAATAAGAAGCTTTATGCAGAAAGTAGAGAAGGAAATGAATTGATTAAATAAATTTGCCCTTCTGTTTTTAATTTAGAGAAGCTGACAAGTGAGCTCCAAAGCCGCAAGAACAAGTGTATGGCAATGTACAAGAAGCTGTGTAGGTGGCCAGAGTGCAATGCGCTGTCGAGAAGGCTGCTGCTGAAAAAGTGAGATTATATTTCTGCTAAAAAAAAAAAATGAAGAAAACTTCGTGGCTGGTTGCGAATTGCCTTGATTAGTGGTTTTGTAAATGGTGGTTAGGAACATAAGAGAATCTCAAAGCATTTCCAAATGTTTGCACTCCAAAGCCTGAGGAAAAGGGCAGCAGAATGGAATGTTAAGGGGACATGGTGAAGGTCATGAGAAGAGTCAGTGTCAGGACTGTAGTTTCTTATTTTTGAAGGCTGACTTTAGCGACACATTAATGCAATAAAATTTTGTTTACCTCGTTTCTGAAGCCTGTGCTGATTGTCCAGCTCTAACTTTCATGGTGGGAGAGGAGGAGAACTGCATTTACATTTAATTTTCTGGAACTTCATTTCTTTCACTTGGCCAGGCTTCATACTGGGAAATGTATGCAATGCTTTGAACAGATGCATCAGGAGAGAGCATACTAGTATGATCAAACCTGTCTCTTGGAAGTGTCAGGAGAGATTTGTTGTTTACTTTTTGTATTTAGCTGTACCTTAATCTTAAATATAAGATAAATACAGAGGAGAAACTTCTGCCTTAGCATTTTGTGGGGATATTAATGAGCTCTGATTGGAATGTAAATGGTAAGAGGAGAGTTTGTAGCTTGCCTCAATTCCTTATTGAAATTGCTTCCTTTGATACGTTTCAAGAAATTCAGGATGATGACATTCTTAAGATGTGAGACCTTCTCAGGGAGAAATGATTCTTATTACAGTTGTTTTTCCTGTAATATGAGTATGTGCTACTCCTTAAATTCAGCTTTTGCAAGGAATGAAGTTTTAGAAGTGAGATACTGTTTTGGCAATTCCCTAAACTTTGTTGTGTGCCTGATTCTTTTTGTTTCAGCTCAGATGATTGGCAGTTTTATATAACTTACTTTGATTCAGTGTTTCAACTCATTGATGAATCCTGGACACCTCCATCAGAAGAAGAGCAGTAAGTTAACAGTTTTGCTGTTTATATTTTTCGTGGTCATTTGAGTTAGAGAATCTGTCATGCCAGATTTCCTTAAGAGTATCCTGGGAGTACGTTGAGCATGTGTTATCAGTGCTTTAGGAATGGGAAAAACCAAAGACTCTTTTGTCTCTTTAATTGCACAGGTCTTTGGAAGGAGAGGTACACTACTCTATAGAGCAAGCTGTGAAATTTATAGAAGAGAGGATAACAGAAGAATCTAAGAGCTCTCGGCCACTTCGGGGACCATATTTAGCTAAACTGGAGCTGATTAGACGTTTGCGATACAGAGGTTGTAATGATGAATATAAACTAGGTAAGAGCTACGAACTGGGTGATGAATTGATCTTTTGGAGAGAGAACACAAACACAAACTTGGCGTAAGCTCTTTGCTAAATCACTGTGTTAAATACAATGTCTGTTATGAAAATGTTTGTGCTGTTGTGTATGTAAAGAATTTTGAAAGCATTGGATGGTGAGCCTTGAAGAAGAGCAGGTAGTTCCGGACTACTCCAGGGCTTGTAAAAGCAAGCAGGGAAACTGTCAAAAAGACGTATGGGATCTACGAGGATACAGTCACTGACTTTGTAATGAAAAGTACATTCCTGATGCACTGCTCTTGTAGAAAGTCCTGCTCTTGCTTTTAAGTTTTTTTGGCAGTAGTATGAGGTTTTGCTTTTTAAAAATGTGCGTTTAAAAATCACTTTTAAGGAATTGGTGAAGGAGATAACATGATTAGAACATCATCTGTGCTGGTTTGTATTTCCATCCAAAAATAAGGTACTGTTAGATAAGCAGAGGCTGTGCGTGCATGCCTGTTATGCTGAGCTCTTACCTGCCAAAGAAGCTTGAATGAAGCGCTTGGGCTTTTTTTTTCATGTGTCCTTGGTTACCAAAGACATTGAGCCTCTGTTAAAATCTGCAGTAGTGCAGCTATCCATTTTCTAAATTGCTGTGTAATCTCAAAGGGGTGGAGAAAAAAGGCATTTTTCCTCATAGTGATTTCACAGATTCAACTTTTGATGGAGCATATGAAAAATGAACTGGCCTTTTTCCTAGGTGATCCAGAAGAACTAATGTTCCAATACTTCAAAAAATTTGGAGACAAACCCTGCTGTTTTACTGATCTCAAAGTATTTGTGGATCTCCTCCCATCCAGCCAATACACAAAGGTAAGGAAGGATAAAGTGGTGGCAGGAACTGCAGCCCTTGTTTGCATTCTGGTGCCTTTATCTTAAAATACCCATGGGTCATATTAAAAGACTGGAAACATCAAGTTTTTACCTTCTGTTTGAAATTCAGAAAACTCTGCACTGCAGAAAATATAATGAACACCTGAATACAGTGAGCAATTTCATTCAGACCATTTTTATTGGAGATTAAAAACTTAAGTTTGATCCTGCAGACTCTCAGACCCAGATACAGTATTCATTTGGCTTTTTTATTACCGTTTCAAGGTGCCATGGCGCTTTGAGATGGTCTTGGTTGAATTCTCATATTGAAAATGAAAAGCTCATAATGCTGATGAAAATTACAAGATACAAGCTCGTATCTTGTAACGAAAACCTCCTAGAAACTGTAGTTCAATTGATAAGCTACCCCATTAGCTTATTTTTACATGAGTATTCTCTCATTGCTTTTGTTTATAGATCACAGCTTACGAAATGGAGTAATGTAACACTACAGAAAGACCACCCTGTTCATTCATTTGCAGTTCTCATTGCTGTGTACTGTACCTTTTGTTTTACAAAGACATCCTACATCCTCCTCTTTCCATCACTTGTTTTTCCCGTTAAATTTATATGCTTAATAGGAGAAATCTGCTCCCTCCTCCGATGCAGGCAGGGTGTCACATAGATGTTGTGCTTGGCTCTGCTGCAGTACTGAAGAAGGGACACATTGATACTGATCAAGGGGTGACCAAGGGACCTATGGCAACTTTTCCAGAATCTCTTCCTGAAACAAGCTCTCTTTAACTGAAAAGACTATTTTTGCAGTGTCATGAGCAGCTCGTCGAATGACTTCAGCAGCTGGGAATCCTGTTGTTCACCCCATTGTTTTTCTAAGCCATTGTGTAAAATAATCAGAGCTGGGGAGGGCTGGACAGAGAATCCTGGATCAGCCAGAGGCTGTTGATAAAATGTTTGTAAACAAAGTGTAGATAGTGATGGTGTTTTCTTAGTTTATTAAAATATTTTTCGACTGCTAAGACAAGCTCTTCCCACAGCCTCACTACTAATGAGAATGGTGGCCCTGGCATGTATGGCTTGCTGCTGATTTTTTATGTTAAAAGGTGTGTTTTTACCCCGCTGGTAAGAGATGTGGTCAGAAGGATATTTAACTCGTAGTTCTGGAAATGGTGATACCATTGCAAGGTAACCCTGAAGTCCTGAACAGGTTTAATCCTAACTTTTCAGGAAGCAAATTCTAAACCCAGAGCAGGGGGGAATGATATTTATTAATAATAATTTAGGCTACAGTTTTGTCGCAGTGCTTGTAAAAACCATAACTTTGAATAAATTCTCTAAAATTTTCTGATTGGCCTTAAAACTGCTGCTGATTCAGTGAATGTATCATGTTGTGTCATACTGACATATTAGAAGGTCTTCCCAGTGTATGGCTGTCTCCTGACTGTCATGCCTCTGAAGCCTGTGTCTGTAGCAGTTTATCTTGGTCAAGGAGACTTGTAGCTGAGGAAAGTTAGTGGTGCTGATGAGTTTTTGAAATACGAAAGTTTCAAGGTACTTAATATTTCTGGATTGCTGTAGATTTATTCTTGTTTCACAGCAAAAGATGCTGAAGGTTGTTGTATCCTAGGGAAAGTAGCAGGGTCATACTGAGGCTATACACAGCTGGGGGGGTGTCTTTTTATTTTTTTTTAAGAGTTCTGAATAGTCTCACAGTTCAGTAGCTGAGACTGTGGCCATCTTGTTGGGCTGCCAGTTGCACAAGATACTCCAGAAATAATTGTCATGACATCAGTCTTGACTTCCTAGAGGTATAAATTGGAGTATGCAGCCTAGTGATTCAGCTGACCTTGCTCAGCTTGGGAAAACCTCAAACTGCAAAGATTTGTCAACACAGTCTTCATCAAAGTCTATGGGAAAACTGGAATTTGTGTGCATGGTGCTGTGTGTTCCTACTGTCTAGCTGTCATGCTTTTTTCCTAGGGCATGCATTTGATGCGGTTCTTGGTGTTTCAAGACCAAATGTAGTAAAGCTGAATTCATTGGCTTTAACTCAGTTTTCAGTTTGTAAACACTGTTGGATTTTAGGGCAACGGGAAACCACTGTCCGGCCCTGGCTTTGTGTTGTGAGAAGTCTGCTGTCTCCCATTAAAATTGTAAACAATGAGAGGCTGCTTTTCTTACAACTTCATTCAAAATATAAGTTATTAATCAAAGATGATGACCTCACTGAGTACAGCGCATTACTTCAGAGTTGAGAGAAAATGTAATAGCTAGTACAAAACCACTGTTTCCTGGAAGTATGCTGTGAAGCCTTTCAGTAACTAATTATTTTAATTGCATATGTTATTACTGTGAGTGTTAGCAGGTGCCTGAACTCTCTTGTGTGTCAATGTATTGGAAACTTGCCTGTGATTTATTTTTTTCCTCTCGTCTGTTTGATAAAACTTACTAAAAGCTACTGAGTACAACCAGAACTGTGTGCTCACCACCTTTCAAAAAAAAAAAAAATTTTTTTGAAGCCAGCTCTTTAACCACTGACTTCAGTGTGACATCAGGGTTGATGCAGATGTGTTTCCACCTTGCTTTTTTATTTTTTTTTTCCTCTTGATTTGAGGGAGGAAATGATGCCTTCTGTTTGTGCAGTCCCAGATGCCCTGAAGAATTTAACAACTTTCTCTTTCAGTTCATCAGTCAATTGCTGGAAGTAATCCCTCTGTCGGCAACAGCAGAGAGTGAAATCGCACTGCCAGCCGATATCAAAGCTCTGCAACAGCACTTGTGTGTGGTGCAGCTCTCAAGATTGCTCGGTATCTATCACACCATGGATAAGAAGCAGAAGCTGACTGTGGTCCGGGAGTTGATGTTAAGATACCATCATGGATTGGAGTTCGGTGAGAAAAAACTTGAAACTTATATTGCAGTTCACTTGCAGATTTTTATGAGCAAAAGTCCAGAGCTTTTTCAAAGGGATGGAACAGCACAAATGCTGATGGCAGCCATTGTGCCACTAGATAATACTTTGCTTTCTCCTTTATGATTATATCCTTGGGCATACCTGAGTTATCCGTTTCCTTTCAATTTTTTTCTGTTCAGTCGTTTACCTTAAAGATAAATAAGACATTCCTGAGTAGTTCAGATGATACATTTGCATGTTTGCAAAATTGCCTGTGCCTTTAAGCAAAGCCAGGCTTTATCCCTGGTGTACATAAGACAAATACATGGGTAAGAATATTAATTTGTAAATTTTGCAGTTGTAGGAGAGTCTTTTCTTCTTCCAGCAGATGTCAACATATGAAGTGGCCCAAAGTCCACTTCATGCAGCATGGGTACAGTTGTTTCACTTTTTAAGACAACTCTGGATTTTATAAATTAAGCTGTGGTTACTGTCTGCCAGATATCTGTGTCATTTGATAATGCTGACAATGTGAGAAGCAGCTGACAGCACTGTAGTAATTCAAGGGTAACTTTTTTCATTTTAGGGAAATCTTGTTTGAAAACTGAATTGCAGTTTTCAGATTATTACTGCCTGCTTGCAGTTCACCTGCTGCTCGATCTGTGGCTAGAAGGTATGTTCCTAAAATTGTGTCTTGTTTAATACCACCCTGGATGGTTGTGATAGGGAGTCTGTGTCCAGTGTGTACCTGGCATGGCTTGTTAGGCCCATAGCTTTCTGGGTTTTTTTCTCTGTATGAGACATCTCAGGAGTCTCTCCATTCAATTAGTGTTTGATCTGAATCTCACTGACCTCTAAAGGCATTTAGTTTTTCTTATTAATTCCTGTAAGTCCTGGCAGAACTGTGCTGATAACTCTTGCAGCTCAGTGCTGGCTGTCTTCAGAGGTTTGTTCCGAGTTTCTCATGTAGATAATGTTTTCTCTCTCTTTGCACGAGTTCTGCTGACAGTTTCCTTCTGGTATCAGAGGTGTTCTGAGAGTAATTCTTTCTCTCACAGAGATACTTAGTCTTTTGCATCCCCTGCTTCTAGACCTTCTGCTGAGACCTGTTGCCCTGTCTTGAGTATTCCTGTGCTCCACGCCTGCTCTGCCTGTTCGTCTCCTAATCCCACAGAGTCTGTCTGCAGCGGTGGTTGTCCTTGGGCACTGTTTATCTTCCCGCCCGTCAGCGTAGCCATCAGTTACGCCTTTGTTTTTCCCAAGGAAGATTTAGTCTTTAACCTGAGTAAATCCATTGTCAGGTTTCTGGCAGATCACTGGTGGAGCGTGGGCTCTTGAATTCCGGGCTCTGTGCTGCGCTCTTGCATAATGTTTGGGAGTGCTCCGTATATATAAGCTTGAAATCCTGGACAGTCCAGGACTTGGGAGGGAAGGTCACTTCTGCAGTGGGCCCATGTACGAGTGCTGTGCTCTGTACAATTGGCAGCTAGATATTCCCTGTGAAGAACCATTCCTCCACTTTTCCCTCGGAGAGCAGCTATAGTGCTGGAGTGGGTGTTATGTTTTAAGGGCAGCGACGTGGCTGACGAATGCCACGTGCATGTTTCAATAAGTGGAACCGTTTTGAGAGGTGTGTAATGTGCGGAAGCTTCAATGTCAAAGTGAAGCATGCTGTCAGTGTTCAGTGCCTCTCTCTGATCACACCTGTGTGTTTTGTCTTTGTCACCAGGTGAAGAGATGGCTGTGTGGCAGTGCCTAACTCTCTTAGAAGAAGGGTTATCTCATAGTCCTTCTAACTCACAGTTTAAATTGCTGCTCATTCGAATCTACTGCAGGCTTGGTGCATTTGAACCTGTTGCAGAGCTCTATTCCAGCCTTGATGCAAAACACATACAGCACGACACCATCGGGTGGGTAGTATATACTGAGAATAATTGGTGATGGTGACCCTCCAGTAACCAGTCCTGAGATCTTCAGTTTCCTTTGCTACTAGAAGATTTTCATATGGTGTTGTGTAAAAGTGTTTTGGAATTACATGAGACGCATCTACTGAAGTATACTCTCCTTCTCGTGGAGTATCTTTCCTGTGTGATTTTGATCAGTTTGGGATTTTTAGGAGTATTAACTAAAGGGAATCTGAAAGAAATTTCTGAAATGTATATCTTGTTGCCAGTTGTAGCTTAGTTTTCTGGCTTGTGTCATTGCTCAGCAAAGCTTGGGAGTGCTAGATAAAACAAACGTACCAGATGGCCGTGGCTTGGTTAGTGTGTTTGTGGATATCTAATTAAGTAAAGCTCTTGCACACTTAACAAGGGCGATGGAGGAACTCCAAGCCTCCCCATTAAAACATTAAGAATTCCTTCCGTTACTGCTAAATGCATAAATTTTAGTATGAGTGTTATGATTGCCGTCTGTTAAATCTCCAGACTTTTCATGAAGGCTAGACTGCAGTGCAGGTCTCTGTTCAGAGCTGTGTTTGAAATTCAGGATTCCCCAGGGTTGTGTGCTGATATTTGACTTGTGCTGTGTTGTGTTGCAGCTATCTTCTGACGCGCTATGCAGAGTCACTGGGCCATTATGCTGCTGCATCCCAATCCTGCAATTTTGCACTCAGGTTTTTCCACTCCAACCAGAAAGATGTAAGTTGAAAGAAACCTCTGTGTCCTTGTAACAGAGCAGTTACGTCAAGATGCCTTACAGAAGTCTGTGCTCTATGTAAGGGCTTACAGAAACGTAGTGGTTGATAACACAAAGGAATAATTTGTGCAACTTTGTGTTTATAGTAAAGGTTGCCTCACCTGTGTTTTTCATTACAAGAGTTTGTAACTTACTGTTATATGGGGTTTTGCTTTAGCTTTCTATTTTTAAAAGCCAGTTTTAATGCTCCTCAAAAAACAGGTACGATTACTTTTACATGAATGGATTGTGATTTTTGTGCAATAATTTAAGTGAAATGTCATTTTGCAAATAAGTCCTGGCGTCATATAACTTGAAGCGTTTTGGAAAGTCATGCAGCAGCCAGAGATGGTGGGTCAAGACAGTGATGGCGTATTTACAGATCCATTATGTTACAATCACCAAGGCAGCATATTTTAATGATGGCTGTCCTGGGCACACAGGGATGTTGGGGAATGCACATCACTTTAAAAAGTAGAGAAAGTGCAAGGAACAAGGTGGGAGGATTTCAGAGGGGAAAAACTGAGTCTGGAAGTCTCAGCTTCACTGAAGGCAGAGCAGAGCCTGTGACTAACTGCATTATTTTGAATTGATAGGATCAAACTGGAAAACCTGGCTGTGTGCTAATGGGAATGACCTGTTTCGGTTCACCCCAAAAAGCAGTGTGAACGAGAAGAAAGTTGTCTTGAATGAGAAACTTGGGACTGGAATGGAGGAGATAGTGAGGGGAGAGTAGCTGAATTCCTCCAAAGAGATCAGGTGCTTCCTAAAATGCATGCCATGCCCTAGGTATCTAGTGTGCTTGTAGCTTGCTGGTTAGTAAGTGTACTTATCAGTAATCTTACTTGGAAAGTACACTCTGATACACATTCTGATACATTCATAGGGACAATATCAATACTGTTTCAGAATTCCCATGGAATCCATGAAAAATGGGTTAGGTAGGAGAAGAGTGGAACTACACGTTCTTCAAGTTTTGGTGGAAATATATTGGGCAAATAGGAACGGAAATAGTCCAGAATTGTGGTAGGGAAATATATGTATGTCAGTCCATCTCCCTAAAGCTTGCGAGGTAGTCCCATTCTGAGGAGTGTGAATATATCCTGTATATTTATATTTTACAGTTTGATCACTGTTGAGAGGTAGGTGGAGAAAATTAATTTTACTTCACTTCGTAAGAAACAAAGGTGCGATCCAGTTGTAGCTCTTCCAGTCAGCCGCTGGCTACGTTGGCTCTGAATACAACTTGCTTTCCCACCATCTCAGAAATAGATAAAAGCACAAGACTCGTCTGTACTGACTAGTAAAGATTCTCACAGAGTAATCCCTCAGAAGAGTACACTTGCTCTGTCAGCAGCCCAGGTTATTTCTATGTACAAGATACCAGTTGCCATTTACTTGTGCCTGGAAGGTAGATGCTGAGTTATTGTGACCTGTCCCTACAGAAATTTCACTGTGGGGAGCAGGATGCAGAGGAGCACACAGATTGTACGATAGAGGAGCTTGCTTTCATCTGCTTCTCTCACTTGCTCATTGTTTAAGCACTGGTTCTACTTGCTAAGAGTAGAACCAGTGCTTCCTTCCAGGAACGTTTTATGCTGGAATGAAGCCCTTGGCTCCAGACAGCTCTCTCCTACATGTCTGTTGTTGGTAGTAGTGGATTTTTTTATTTTTTCTTTTTATTAATGAGGAGTAACTTGCTCAGTCTTGTTTAAAAATCACTTGGTGGATGTTAATGAAAAGCATACCTGGAGCCAACTGTCTGAATAAAACACTTGACTGCTGGGTGCCAGGTGAAAAAAAAAGTGAACTGAAATGTGATTTGTTGGCTTGGGAACATTGCATTGTAAAGCATCAAGAAATCATCTTTCCCTGGAAAACAATCTGAAGTAACTTCAGGTGTGGTTACCTTGGAAGTAGGTTATTCTCTTTGGCATGAGTGATACATGCTTGCAGCAGAGAAGAGCTGATTGTCTCCAGTAGCTCAACATCTGTACATGAAGACGGACACGTTCCAAGTGCTCTTGCCAGGAAAATGCTACGCAACTCGTGTTCCAGAAATCCTGAAAAGGCAGTGCCTGAATGGTCCGACCTGCCTCACGACCACACCTTAAAAGGTTGAAAGTGCAAGAGGGGCGAAAGCGATGCAATCGGCATTATATAATTCTTCATGCTACAGGATAAGGATGTGACCCTGGAACCCACTCGCATTATGTCTCATCTTGGAGACAGAGTATTGCAACCAAAGGACCGTGAGCCATTGTTGATCTTGGGTAGCCAAATCGCTCGTGTGTTCTGGACACTTCCAGTGGTTATCACCTTAAGATCCTTTTTGTTGGGAAATGCATCAAAAGCTGTACTCATTTGCAAATAGCAAGCGTCCTTAAACCAACTGTAAGGTCCAAATTGCAGAAAGTGAAGGCTCAGGTCAGGGTATTGTTCACCTAGGATAATAATATGACAAGAGTAGAGGCAAAAAAAGGGATTCCTTACCATAAGACATGTCCCAAGTATCACAGGGTCAGAATCTGCTACCAGTTTCTGTGCTGTTGTGGTTCTGCTGGGGTTGCCCCTTCATACTCAGTGTCCTGATACCAGCTTCCCATTCGAGTCCCATAACAGCATCTAACTGCAATGTTAGAGGAGGACTATCCTTTAGCAGTTACCTTTTTACAGGATTTCAGATACTGCCTGCACCTCTCTAGCTTGATGTTTAAGATAGCTAGAATGTCCGCTGCAGCACAGAACGTGTCCTGCAGGATGCTGTGCGTGGGACTCTGCCCAGAACAGGAAGTGTGGGATATAAACGAAGTGGTCTGGCATAAAAATATAGCTCCTGATTGCTTTGGATAAATATGTTTTCATTCTGACTTGCTGAACTTAATAGCCTGAGGTGAATCCTGTTTAAAAGTGGGTCCCATGAGTAACAGCCATCCATGATGCTGTGCAGTCCTGACATAATATTTCTGCTCTGGGAGAGGATGCCAAGGACAGAGAGGAGAGAGAAGGTGGTATTGCTATATTTGGCCAAAACTAAAAAGGCAACTTTATCCTTCTCGAGATAGTCCTCCTTTAAATATGCAGAATCACAAGTAATCTCTCTAATTTTCTTGTGTCCGTCCGTCTTTAATTTCTCCAGATACTGCAGGCAAACAGAACACCAACGTGTCCTATGGGGATTTAAAAACCACGTCGATGCAGTTGAATTAGCACCCATAGCGCAATCCCGCAGCCTGACAATGAACTCTGCAAGGCTGTTTATCAGAGGGTATGTTGTTGAATATTTGGCATATCTTTTTCATACAGTGCAAATAACCAAATTTCTTAGGGGGGAAAAAAAAAAAAGACAGACTACCTAGAGGACATTTCTTATTTTGGAGGGGAAAAAAAAGGTCTTTCATCTGCAAGTGCTAGCTTCTAGTCTCTCAGAGCCTTCCAGACAGGTTGAGTCGGTTAGTACCGTATAAAGTTCAGTGAACCAGAGGCATTTTTTTGTGCCTCTCATCTTCAGCGCATTTTATAATCTTGTTCAGAAGAAAATTTTTGATTTGACAGAATTTCTCAATTGTGGAGTAATTCTGATGTAAAAAAATACAGCCATCTGTCTTGACCGGGGGCATAAATAGTTCACTCTGTCTCTACAGTTAGAAATTTTCATTAAAATACAGGGTTTGTTTGGGGCTCCATCATATAAATCTCCTTCTGGAGATTGCTTGGACTGATGTGACATATTAGTTGCGTGCCTTGCATTGCTGCATTTCATCAGAGGGGAAGCAAACTATCCCATGGACCCTGACAGTTTCCTTTGGTGTTTAGATTGTATTGTATGTGTATACACTGCGTGACATTATCTTGTGATACTGTATTCAAAAACCTAATAAAAAAGAGAAACAAAAAAAATGTGTGAGTAATTTTTTTAATCTATGTTGGCGGTAATATGTAATGCACATCCAAGTCAGTTCCAGAAAATCTGGGATATATTTTTTTTTCTCTGAAAGTACTTCTCACAATGAAGCAATGATTTAATGATTTTAACAATGCATCTAAAAAGAAAAAGAAAGGAGAGAAAAAACAAAACCAGTCTTCCAAAATTATATTTTCCCTTGAAGTATTTTTCAGTGTCAGTGGAGACAGCAACATGTTTCTTAGTGTTGGTTTGGTTATTAAATCGCACTGCCCGCTGGAACATCTGGGCATTCTCAAATTCAAGTAGCAAAACTGCTGGGGTGACTTGGGCAAGCAAAAGTGCAAGCTTCTCCCAGGGATTGAGTATCTGCCAGATTCTGTACCTCTAGGTTAATGGCAACCACAGAAATGCAATTTCTTGGCAGTGACCTTGTTTGAACTCTGGTTGTTCTGAATTCATGGAAGTAACTAATACAGAGATGGTGTGTGTTTTCTTCCAGACCTCAGAATATATCATTCAAGCCTACAAGTATGGTGCATTTGAGAAGATCCCAGAATTCATTGCATTTAGAAATAGGCTGAACTCTTCCCTTCATTTTGCGCAAGTTCGCACAGAACGGATGTTGTTAGACCTCTTACTTGAAGCAAATATGTAAGTACAGCAGCAATAAGTGCAGCACCTTGCACGTGGAAAAAAATTGGAGATTTGTGCCCAGACAGAACACTGGCTAACTGAGGTCATAGTGAGTTTGGCCAAAACCTGTGAGCTACTTCTCTTGGCTTCTAGTTTGCTCTCCCTTTCAGCTTCCTTGTCAGTACCATGTAACGCTTCTGATATCAGAAGAGTTGAACAGCGCAGAGAATGTTGTTTGTTAAGTGAGCGGTGTTTTCTGTTTCCAGTGATCAAATGTTTGATTTAATGTTGCTTATTCTTACATACAGATCAACCAGTTTAGAAGAAAGTGTAAAGTCCATGAGTCTGAGCCCAGAGGAGGATGACATTCCGTGGAAAGATTTGCGTGACAACAGAGACCTGACAGTCTTGTTTAACTGGGATCCAAAAGACAGGTGAGTACAAATATCCTCAACTATAGAGTCATGCCTTTTCCTTACAGCACACGTGGCGAAGAAAATTCTTTCAGGGCAACTGCTATATTTAAATGTTCTCTAGGCTGGCTAACTGCAAGCTTAACAAGCATCATTCATCACTTCTAGCAGTGCTGCCTTTTTACATATTAATACAGTTTTCTGAATTTCTGACCCCGCCTTCCTCTTCATACAGTATGTGATAACTGGGTAGGCTTTTGTACCTGAGTGAAGCTTGCTACTTTGCAAAACTGAAGCATTTGCCTGAAAACATTTGGTGCCTTTCTCTAGGGACATTTCTGAAGAACATAGGAAACTCTCACTGGAGGAAGAAACCATGTGGTTGCGAATCCGGTCTTTAACTTTAAGGCTAGTAAGTGGACTCCCAACTCTTAGTCACACTATTCAACCAAAGAACTCTGAAAAGACTGCAGAGAACGGCGTCTCATCCAAGATTGATACAATTCGATCCCTGCTTCAGCAGCTGGAAGCGGCAGTGGATTCAGGGAAGAAGTTTCTAGAACAAAAAATTCAGGTACCCATTAAGGAAAAAGCTATCCCCAAATATTAAATGAACGTGAATGCAAGCAGAGAAACTGAATGCATCTCGTAACGTCCAGCAGTCTGCAGAATGCACTTAACTGACCCTGAGTCTGTAGTGTATGAATCTGACCGAGAGATGTGCCAGAGACAAACACTGTGTTCTGGATAAGGAAAAGCTGCAACACCTTTATCTTTTTCTTTGCTTCTTGCCTAGTATCCTGTCCTTGGCCCTCCTCCTACCCGAATGGCTGGCTTCTTCAGTAATGGCAGCTGTCAATGCCAGACTAGCTTGTTTTATCTTGTTAGTGATATTTATGAACTAGATACCAATGGCTTAGGTAAGTGTTGGAGGGGCAGGGGTTTAACCAGATTGTCATGATGCGTGGTGGGAGGGAGCGAGATATGTCTCCATTTAGTAGCAAAGTTGGCTGATGTGGACCCAGACTGTTACTTGTGTGTTAATTTTTCTGAATGACACTAAGTTATCTGGGAGACAACGCCTTAATATAATGTTTTATGCAAGCCTTCATTTTTGTACAGTATATGTAGATGTAGTACTGGATCCTCTTTGAAAGCAGTTGTATTTGCTTTTGACTGCTAAAACTAAATTACATTTAAATGTCTCTTAGTTTTCTGGAAGCAGAAAATACACAAACTTGTCGTTTATAACTAGTTTTTTTTTTTCCTTTCAGAAGATTCAGCAGAAATCCAGGAGAGGATAGGGAATAGTTTCAAGTCTTTAGTAGAACGACTAGCAGGTAAATGGTAGCTCAAGAATAAACATGGGTAGCTAGGGTAGTGCTTCATGGTGCTCTGAGGATGTGGTGCTCAGTGTGCTGCAATCATGGGGAGGTGTGTTAATGCATCTGCAGACACCTCTGAAAAATACTTGGGAAGGAGGCTGAGATTCCCCTTGGCTTGTCTGATTATTAAGCTGTTGCATGCCACAGAATGTCGTTATGTCCTATCATTTCGCTACCTTGCCACCTAGCTGGCAACCGTTGTCTCCCTGGTACTTGGTCCAGGTGTGCTAATAAATGGAGTGGAGATACTGTTTGTAATGAAAAGCAATTTAGAGGAAACTTCAGAGCTGGACCTTCTCGAGAGGCTTTGGCCAAATTTATCGTTAGCGGCTTAGCAGTCAGTCCTCTGACAGCTTTGCACATGGCACTGAGATACATACTGTATGGAAGATAGGCATTTAAGTTGATCTACATGTTCTGAATAAGTCTTTTTTCTTTTTTTTTCTTTTTTTTTTTTTTTTTGCTTTTCAGACTTGTTCAATAAATGTAAAGGTGATTTGATTGAAGTCAGAGATGGCACCTTGAAAACTCATCCAAACCTGTTAGAAAACCTAGTCTTCTTTGTTGAGGTATTTTTTTTTCCTTTGGAAACTAGAAATTTTTGAGTGCTTTAGGGTAGAAATGTTGGGACTAAAACACAGGGAAAGTTCTTTGATCTCAGTCACTTGTGAAAGCAGAGTTTTTTGTTGCATATTCTAACTACTCTGAGTCTTATCAGTAGGAATACTAAAATGAGTTTAGAAGCCTCATGTAAATGCAACCTGTAACATACTTGTACCTTTTTTACAGACGATCTCCATTGCCTTGTGGGTATCAAGTTACTGTGACAGTGTCCTCCGACCTTTTAAATCCAACCTGCAAAAAAAGAAGAAGAAAAAAAAAGAATGCAGTGTAGCTATGGTAGACGATATTCCTTTCTTTTCTTCCTCCACCCCCAGTCCAACAGCCTATTTATACTGAAAGAAAAATCAGGATAGATGACATGTTAATAAACTGTTTTTCATACAGCCTGCCTTGTAGAGGCTGACATGGGTTAGAGATTACTCAGTACTAATTTTTAAAACTCCTGTTCTATTTAAAATCAAATGGTGATGTGCCCCATCTCTGATGTCACATGACAGCGTTTTAATAGGAAACAGTTTAGAGTATCACAGGCCTTTCTGCCTTGAATGCAGTACAGTAAACTAGTTAACTGCTGGTATTTTTTGAGTAGGTACATTATAGCTTAGCACTGGGGGGAGAAGGAACAGAATGATAGATGTTACAACGTGAGTTGTCATAGAAAATAGTCATTTGAATAGCCATTAATATGTGTTTATAAATTTATTTATTTTTATAGCCACCTGTATTTACACATTTTCTGGATTATGTTACTGAACTACAGACATTAACTTCCAATGTAATAGATCACATCAAAGGGCTTGAAATGATTCTGACTGCACTAAAGCTTGAAGAGCTGTCCCTCAAGGACACTCTGCTTTTACAGGTAAGAACTTGCATCATTATTTGTGTGCTTTATACATTTGTGTGTGACCCATAACAGCCTGTATGTACAGGCCTATGGGATAACTTTGTTGAAAGCTGCTTTTATCCAAAATGTTTTCTTGGAAGGAAAAAAAAAAAAAGGAAAACAAATGAACAAAAAAAACCCCCACCTTTTATAACTGACTTAACTGCTCTTAAGCAGAGGTTAGGGACCAGACTGTTAGAAAGCTCAATTTGAGAGTGGTGAGTTAGGGTTTTGTGGTTTGTTTGGGTTTTTTTAATGACAGTGAGTTTGCCTCATCTGATCAGCTCTAGCTCACTGCACAAAATCTCAAACAATGAGATCTAAACACAGGATTTTTGAAAATACTTTCATTTTTTGTGGTATGTTAGTGAATAAAAACTTTTAACATTACTTTGCTGTCTGTGATATGACTTACTCTCTTCTCTGTATTTTAGCATGCCAAAACGGATACTTATATATACTTATATAAAATACTTATTCCAGGACACATTTGAGATTCACCTACTGCTGATTAGTCACTTCCCTGGAAACAATGACTTGGTCTTTACAGAAAAGCAAGTGGCAACTTCTTCCCCTCCCAGCTATATAGGGGAAAAAACAAAGGCAGGAGTAATAGGCACTACACATGCCAACTTTTAGACATGTGAAGCATGGGCTTAGTGAGGAAGCTTGGCTTTTTAAGCCATTGCAATCAGATAAGAGTTAAACCTTGTGATAGACAAGTTAATGTTACTGTTGTAAGGGATCTTCTAACAGTTCAGTGCTTACTATGAACGCGTTTGTTTAAAACAGCAGTTGAGATCTGGAAAGTATCTTTGAAATAGTGTCAGAGTCCAGCTAAAAAGCGTAGAGGTGACTGAAAGCGTAGAATTGGAATTTCCTTTATGGTGCTCTTGAAACACAGGTGGGCATAAAAAGTGCAGCACAGCAAAGCGGTGGAATAGGCATCATCTTCTGACACACAGGGGAGAGGGGCTGGGGGAGTGGTGGGACATGCTCAGTGTCAAAGAAGAATTGCAGATTCCAGGAGAAAGGTTGGGGGGGGTGGGGGGTGTCATCCCCTCACCAGTATTAGTTTGGGGGGTGGGAGATGCTGATTTGAGAAAGCCCAGGCAAAAGTTGTGTTATCCAGGACCCCCACAAATTCAGTGAGGAATTGGCGCTTACGACAAAACCAGGGAAATTTGGTGTGTAGGTTTGTCTAAGTGGGAGATATAAAGGCTTTTGAATTGGGGAGGATTATTTGAAAGCTGCACCCATGTATTTCAAAATTGCACTTCTGTCCACCTAAGCTGCTGTTAGCCAGCTTCTATTTTTTTGATTAGATCGTCCTGTTTATTTCAGAGCACGTTACTTAAAATTTCCTTTCTCTTGTTGCTGTATGAGGCTGATGTAGAACTATCTCAAATATATATTAAAAAAAAGAAACTGCAAAAACTGACAAAACAAGGAAATCCCTTAGACTGTTATTTAATGCAAATTTGAATAAAAACTAAAAAGTACGTTGTCTTAATATCATCAAAGAACCTTGTCTCTAAAGGAATAAGACACTTTCAGGTAATAATTGATCTTTATGATTTTCCTGGTTCCTTGCTGACTCAGCAAATTCCTCCATCTTTCCTTTGAGGCAAGGCATCAAATTACTACACAAGGCAGATCTGGAAAACCCAACCATTAGATTCACATGGATTTGAGCAGAAGCATCTGTGGCAGTCTGCACCTTTTCCTGTGTTTTTTTCACGTTGTTTGCTATTCTGTTTGTCTGAAATTGTCGCAGTAAACCCTGACAAATGCAGCCTGTATAGCTCTACTTGGACCTGGAGCTATGTTTGCAGCTCTGTGTTTAGAGCTAAAAGGTGCTTTTGAAAAAGTCCTCGTGTTCAGGCATTGGTGAAAATTCTGGGGTGAATGGACTGATAGTAGCAACGTGTCAGCTGAACCTTGCCCCTGACACGAGATTTTTCCCACATGGGATTGGTTTACTCAGGCTGTGCCTCGCAGGCTTTTTTGCTGCTATCTGCACAAGTGTTTGCAAACGGTGTCCTGATAGCAAGTCACCTCTTGACAGGACAGTGGTTGTGGCTGCTGCTTTAGGTGCCAGGATTTGCTCTTTCTGCATACAGAAATACAGCATCATTCACGATAGCTCAGTGCTAACCGCACTCTCCCTGCAGGAGCGATGCCAACAACGTTGCATGATGGTGGTCCTAAAAGCCTTGGGCATTTTAGAAAACTGCATGTTAAAGGGAATCTAATCTTAATCTATTTGGGAAAGCTAGGTACTAGTGTTGCTGAATCAGCAACACCTGAACCTGTCCCAGGTGCTGTGGCTCACTATGCTTTGGAATTCAGTGTAAGAGTGTCTTGGCTGGTCAGTGTTCATTTGCTGTTTGACTTCACTTTTCTGTATAAGAAATTCTCTAATAAGTGCTGACTAAAATAAAATGTTACACGCACTCTCAATTTCAGCCACAAATATTTTGCACAAGGATGTTTCCGGAAGTTTTGAAGAACTGTTAATGTGTTACCAGCCCTGTCTGGGCAATACCAGTATCTACAGGGGTTACTGCTGCTGAGCAGGTGCTGCTTATTCTGTGCTGATAGCATTCCCTTTGTAAACTTGTGGTCCTCGTGAAATTCTTATCAGTGTTTGAGATGGTGGGGGAAGTTTAACAGGAGGATTTAAGCAGTTGCTGTAGAGTGAATGATTTCTCTTTTGCGTTTTGCAGGAAGAAAAAAAGTTTACAAAGACTGTGCAAGGGAAGGTCCAGAGCAGTTACCAGCACTCAGTTCAGGAAATTGGAGAGCTGCTGAAAAAGAGACTTGATACCATTAAAAAACTAAAGATTTGAGAAATGCATCCTTGACAGACTCCACAGGGGAGTGACACCAGAGTCCCAGACAGAAGCAACATCCAGTATACCATCACTTTAATCCAGAACTTCCTCATAATGCATGAAGGACTTAAAACTCATAAAACGATTTTTTTAGGTATTACAGATGTATTGAGCTGATTTAAATTATTGTACATAAATGAGAAGCAGGGACCCTTATCAGGGTTTGACCACTTTTTATACATGTTCATAAGCATATTGCAAGAGGAGAAAATTAACTTTCTTCCCTTTTGATCTCTAGAAACAACTGGAGATGGTCTTTAGAAGCAGCAATAGAAATCCAGTGTAAAGCGCATCTCTCAAAGGAGTTGTATTTTCATCACCATACAGTGTTTATAATTTTTGTATGGTCCTTGCCTTAGAAGTGCAGAAATTGTAGATGCCCACATTCAGCCACCTCCCATGAAATGAGCCTGTTTTGGAGCTGCCTGTTTTGTCCACAAGCCGCCTGGTTGTACTGAATTGATTCCGTGTGTGGGTGCAGCAGAGCGAGGTGAGGCGGCACTGGAGGAACACACCTTCCAGCAGAGCCCAGCCCTCCGTCGCAGGGTGGGAGTTAAGCCGTGTCTGGTGGTGAGGCAGTCTCCTCTAAGGAGAGAACTGCTGGAGGGAAGAGGTGGTGTTAGTGTACGCACAGGTTGTTTTCACTTTCAGAAAAATTGCAAAGCCGATGAGGAGCAAACTTGGCCATTAAGCTTTAGAGCGCGAGATGGGAATCAGTGTTTCAGCAAAAAAAGACAAAACCAGAGACCTTGTATATAATAGCTGCAGTGAAGTCTGACGCTGCGGTCTGGTTTCGTGTCAGTTTAATGTAAAACAGCAATCATCATGACTCCTAAAAAGTGTATTTAGATTACTGAAACTTCAAGACTTAAATATTTTAATAGAAATTAAATCCTATTGGCTTTGGTTTTAAGTTGGCAAAGGTAACTTTTGCTACCGCTGTGGTATGAGGCTGAGAATACTTTTTGTAACTATGCTTGCTTTTTGCAGTTGATCTTTGATTATTCAAGTACTAGCTCATTAGGCATTCTGTTAGAAAGTGCAATTGCATCATCTGCTCCCACTGAATCTGCATTTCTGCTGCTTTGGGTTTTTTTGTTTTTTTGTGGGGTTTTTTTAATTATTATTTGTAAAGGAGTAATGCAGCCTAAAATTGGTAGGCTAAAAAAAGTTACATGTACCTGCAATACAAGGGACAGGTCAGACTCTACAGATTCCTCATCTTCTGATTTAAAGCAGCTAGTATCTGAAGTCTATATTTAAACTTTAAAGAGAGCTGACAATCCTACCTTTGTCATCTCTTCTGAGTATGTTTTGTTAGTAATTCTAGAATGTTGATGAGAGTATTTTTTTAAAATAAATCCCCTGTGTTTAAAAAAAAAAAAAAAAAATCACACTGCTGCTCTTGCTGGATTTAGTTTTGCTTTGCCCCATCCTGAAAGGGAAAGAAGAATGTCTGCAGGTTGTCTAAATCGTAATGGATGTCCTGATGGTTTAATTGCAATGTCTGGTAAGTGCTCTGGGCTGGAGAAATACCAAAACGTGTTAAGTCTGTTTTACAGTAATACTTTTCCTGGAGAAAAAAGAAGAAAAAAAAAAAAAAAAAACCCACACAACACCAAACAAACAAAAAAACACCAACAACACACAACCCACAACTGAACTCTTATATGTTGTATAGAAATACCTTTTTGGAACGAAGGTTGTGCTCCTTAAATTAAAGCAAGACTGATGACTGAAGTTGATGCTTTGAAATGTGTAGGGTGAGTGAAAACAGTCCCATTGCTGAGATGATGCAATTCATAGAGAAGAACTGAGACAGAAATCTGCACTGCCCCTTTTCATCCAAGGAGGCAAAGTGCCATTGCTGGTGTTCCTGTCCCCTCCCTCCCTGTGGCGGTGCTAACTGGAGAGGGCTTTGTGCAAACTCCAGCACTGAATGCAAAGTTGACGCAGCACCCTCGTCCAGGGGCTGGTTTACGCTGGAGTTTCTTTCCACTGCTGCTGCAACAGGTTGAACTCAACCAGTCGTATCGATAAGCAATGGTGAAAAATGTAAGTGAAGTGTAAGGTTAGTATAACCGATCGTTTAAAATCCTCCCACATGCCTGAAAGCTGAACTTGCTTTAAAAAAAGGTTTTCTGCATCAGCTCCCCTAAAAGCAGAATTGAAACTGCTGGGGAGGATGTGTGTCATCTGAAGCAAAGTCTGACAAGAGATGGAACTATGGCTTGCTCCTGCTTCCCGTCACAGCATTTGGCACGGCGCAGGTCCAGTGTGGGCTGGTGTCTCAAAGCATCCCTGTACCCGTGCAGGGCAAATACTGACGACTCCTCGGTGTTAGCTGCTGTCCCGTTTGCAGTTCCAGCCACTGGTGAACGATAAGCTTCTCAAATACAATTTTTGGATTACTCAGTGTTTTACAAAACCGGGTGCCATCTCTTCACAAGCTGTAGTTTCTCCCTCAGAGGAGAGGGTGTACAAAAATGACTCTGTACTGACTGGGGGCTTGGTTGAGGGAGAAGGAGAATTTCTCTTCCCCTATAAATTGTGTACAGTTAGATATATTATATATTTCTTACGAAAGAGCATTTCCCCTCCAGAATATGTCCCACAGGGACCTGGTAAGAAATTCAAGCTATAACCCATTGCTGCTGTTCCCCTTTTCCACTCTTGGGATTTGTTTTTGTTTGTTTGTTTTGGATAATTTTTTTGTGATGAATTGAAAAAACATACCTAGAAGAAGCTACCAAGACTACTGTTTACAGACTGAAAAAATACTGCTTTTATACTACTGGGATCACGAGCCACGATCCTTTTACAGATTTCCTCAACTCTTCCCTTTGCTTCAAATCAGTGTCTGATGTAGATAAAGGTCAGAAGTCCTCCCCTGCTTTGTCTACATACAGGACAAAATGTACAATGCCTGTTTGTGTTGCTCATCATTTGTGTACTTTCTAACTGTTCAAAAATTGCATTTATATTTTGCAATCATTGATAATCACGACTTTATTTTAACTGCTAGTAATCTTAGAGGGTTTTTTTTTGTTCTATCTGCAGCCTTATCTGAAGTTTCTCTTAATTATTCATTGTTAATTTATGACTGTAGAAGATGTGTATGCCTCAGCCTTCTACGGACTTAGTGACACAACTGCAAATGATCTGCTTTAAACTGGATGGGTTTATAATTTATATAAAAGTCAGTTTCGTTACAAATCGGTATTGCTGCCTCTTTTTCATTTTTCTGTCTGGAGAAGTGCTGGCCAATGCTGTCTAGTGTTGTCACCCCTGGGGCAGGGCAAGCAGAAAATCAAGTTACCTGCAAAGAGGGAAGATGGAAAGAGGGGGAAAAACGCTCATTGCTTTCTACCTGCCGACTGGGTTCCGACTGATGTCTGCTGGGCCGCTGTGTCCGTCCTTTGATGCGATCAGCTGTCAGGCTGCTGTTCAGGCTCTCTGCATTGCTTGTACTTCATCCTGGCTTCCACTGGTACAGAAAATAAGGGCCGGCAGCGCCTGAGCTGTCTCCTCTAGCAGCACCGTAAAATCTAAAGCGCTTGAGAGCGTTGTGCCACCCTGCCTGGGCTGCTGCTGCGTATGAACAAGTACCGCACCACCA
>NW_010543508.1:0-4221 GCF_000687285.1 Phaethon lepturus
GCAGGAGCTGCCGATCGACGAGCCCGGACGCGGGCAGCGTGCAGGGCTGTCTCTATCGATATTTCTGAGGTTTTGGAGCGCCTACTCTCTTGGATCCCTAGCACAAGGAGGGTGGCTGTTTATCGGTGTTCCCAGATCATAATCCTTTGTGGCAGTTCATGTTCTCAAAGGAAATCTCCATTTATATACTAGGGAACAATTTTACCAAAAAAAAAAAAAAAAAGGAAAAAAGGAAAAAAGAAAGAGAGGGGGGAGGAGAATAAACCGGCTCCCACAGGTTGCTTGCAGACAGTACCGTAACTGGGAAAGAAGGTGTTAGAAAAGGGGTGAGCCTGGAAACAGGCGACTGATGATGTGATGCAGGAGGAAGAGAGACCCAATAGAAGACAAGGACTCACGGTTCAGAAGAAACTGTTGTAATTGCGGGGATAATTGCAAAACACCGTTAGAACTGAGAAGTTACGTTTCTTTCCAACAGGCTTACAGAATGAAATGCGATGAAGAACAAAGAGAAATCAAAGCAAAGAGTCATTTCCCCAAAGCTCCCTCCCCTCCCGACCCGCGGAGCATCTCTGCGTGCTCGTTTCTGCCAAGAATGATGCCGTGAGGATGTCAGCGCTTGCCCGTCGGGTTTCCTCGGGTCTCTCCTCTCCTGCATCCTTCCTCTGCTGCAGCGGGGGAGAGAAAAGAAAAAAAAGGCAAAATTTCAAATGTCCACGTGGAACTCGGGTCTCGTCTTTCTGGCACGGATGCCTACAGTTTCTCTTTCCGTCACGCGCTCGGCACTGTGTGCGTCACACAGTTTATCTACAACAGCCGCTATTATCTCTACGGCAAATTGAAAATGCTCATTAGGGTTTCCTGGTTTTCCATAGCCCTGTGCTACCTAGCTCGATACCTGAGGCCGCCAGCTCTGGTGGGTGCGTCGGTGCTAGGCCACGGAACATACCTTAAACACACCACCTTGAAATATCAAACACAGTAAGCAAAGGGATCTCCTTGACTCCGAAAGACCCTAGCAAGACCCTTTGAAGTTTAACGAGCTGATCGGTCCTCCTCCTTGCAAGTAAAACAGAGGCAACAGGGTCAGGAGGACTTCAACAGAGAGCCGCGAAGGATTCGATGCCCGCTTCTAATCCTGCGCGTGCCATCGAAACGCCGGCCGAGACACGGTGCGCCCCGGCTCAGCCCCCTTTGCTTCAGAAAGGTGCCGGCAGAGCCAGGTCGTGCAGAGGAATTCAAGAGATTTGTTAATCGCTTGCTAACTGCGGTATTGTTCCTGTGAACTCCGCCTTCGTAAAGCAAAAACAACTCCGGCCCAAAACGTTCAGAGATCTCCATTTCCATGGGAAAATGCAGCATGAAACGCAGACTTCCTACAGGCTGCGTGAAAGCAGTAATAACCGTCCGATATTTTTTTGTTAAACCGAGGAAAGGTACTCACTTTTCCATGTATTTTTAGTAGTGAGGATTTAATTAGTTCCTCTTTCTTTTTTGATTGAACGGAACATACGACTGAAAGCTAGGGGAGGGAGAAGGAAGAATTGGGGAAGCCTGATTTTAATGGCGACGGCATCTTCTAGTTTTGCTTCGGTACTTTTTACCGGAGACCCCGTCGGGCCTATTTCTCACTCCGGCAGTACGGCGGCGCATCGTCTGTAGCTGGCGAGGACAAAGGGCTACGCTCGGTAATAAGACCTCGCATTTTAAATCTCCGCGATACAGCTGCCGCCGTTGTAAAGCCGCTATATTTGGTCTTGAGCTACAAGAAATCCCATTACGAGCATAAATAACGCCTTTTGCCCCATATGATATCGGCATCTCACGATAACCCTACGCCAAGGAAGCGGTGTGCATTCATGCTTAAAACCTGCTTTTGAGCGAGAAATAGCAACTGCTTCTTCTAATTGGGGACGAGCCTCAGACTTCTGTCTTCCTACCAAATTATTCATTTTTATCTACGGGCAAGGTTGTTTACGCCTACGACGAACTCTGCGGCAACAGCCACCATTGCATATCGTTTAGCGTTTAAAGCCGTGAAAAGCTCCAAAATGTGGCACGGCTCCAGAAACCGGCTCGCTGACTTTGCCTCGTTTTTCAACGGCATCGCTACAAGTGACGTTAGGCATGGGAGCGCCAAGGGCAACAAACCCCTCGTGACGTGAACCTGCGGTTCCCAGAATACAGATCGTACAGAACCGAGCTCGGTTCCAACCGGTATAAATTGCCTGTCATTCTCCTAAGCGATGCCAAAAATTGTTCACTAGGTTACTCTTCCGTTCCTTATTTCGGTGCCGTCTCGCCTTCTGATGATCTAAGACCGTGCGCTGCCTAATCCGTTACAGTTGCGGCCTGCTACTATAATATTTACTTGACAAATCAAGTCAACTAGACATTTTCATTTTTTGGTGTAACACGGGCCTTATTAGGCGGTTTCTTTTCCTTTGCATTCTGTCTTCCTTTTGTTTTTTGTTAAATTCTAACGTTAATTAATGTCATTTTTAAAGCAAGTTTTCAAATAGAAACCGAATGGAAAAGGGCGGGGCGGGGGGGGAATAGCTATAAAGGTCTCACCTGTTACTTACGCTTCCCGCTCTGTTTCCGTAGGATCGCTTATACTTTCCACTTGACTATTCATTTCAGCTGAAAATAAAACGAGACAGTCATCAAATTCTATTCACGGTACTTGTTAAGTTTATCACGTCGAGTAATAACCGCTTCTAACCCAAAGGCGACATCGATCGCTTTAAAAATTCTACGCCGTAAATCCGCAAAAACGTCTCTCGGGCCAGCCACGCTAACCCGCGGTCACACGGACACCCCGACGAGCGGGGGTGTCGTAGCCTTCTCCATCGCTAGAAGCGCAAGCCTCTGGGTCTCGACTTTCTCTTTGGTCCGCATCCATCCGGTCCGACTCTGGCGCCCGACCGCGGTGCCCAGCTGAAGAGCTCAATGACCCCCCCTCTCTGTCTCTGTAGGCCACAGGCGGAATATCTCCAAAGCGTGATTTAGAGTTTCGCCGGGCTAAGCGCTCTCGACCCTGTGATCCGAACATCCGCAGGCTTCTGAGAAGGTCCCCGGCAGGCCCCGGGCGGAGCTGTGGGCTGAACGCGGATCCATCTCCAGTTACGGAGATGCTGCCGCTGCCTCTAGGCGTCCTTGATCTGCAAATTGCTGGAGCCTGGGAGAGCATTCGGGGGCAACGTCACTATACTCCTGCATATACTAGTTCGCTCGTGTACTATCCGTTTACAAAGCCGATCTTCTTTTTTAATTTAAAAATAAAAAAATTTAAGTAGAAAGGCTTAAACTCATTTCAGCGTGACCTTTGTCAAAAATATCATTTACGCTATAGCGGGTGTGATTGGTCCCATCTAGGCTAAATGTAAAAGGTTACTTCGGCACGTGCATTTTTAGGATTAGTATTCGGTATTCGTTCTGCAATGAATTTGAACGAAGCCATTTATATTAAGACTTTTTTCCTTTCTTTGAGCTTGCTTTATGTTGCGGTATCAACGGCAGATAATGAGTCATTTAATGAGGGTGACGGGGGAAAAACCTCAAACCGGAATGAGAGATTTGGAAACTAAGGGAAGATGCGGGGTGGTGGGGGAAAGCCAAAAATCGATAACTGTGCTACTTCCAGCCGGGCAGTATGATCTCTCTCTGAGTCAATAGCGTGTCAATACACCTGTCAGGGTTTTCATGAATTATTTGTAAATTATTCATCATCCATATGCAGAACAGATACTGCGATGACTTCCTGGATGTACGCAATGAATAGTAAGAAAAGTATCCGCTCCTGATTACGGAGCTCGGATGCGCATCGCGTTTAGCGATGCATTCTTTAGACGCATTTGCATAGCAAAGACAGGATGCTTAGTAAAAGATCATCAAGGGAAGGCTGCTGCGCGCTGACGACAGCGGCCTTTCTCAGCCTCGTCACGCCGGCCGGTTTCAGCGGCTGGGTTTTCTGAAAACACCGTAAGGCTTCACTCACTAAATTTGAGAGAGATCTCCTGCAGAAATAAAGCTCGGTTTAACACCTGAGGTTAGGCCCTGCGAGCATCCCAGACGACTTCGCCTCCTTCCCCTTTCTTTTTTTGTGGTTACGAGCGGTCAACGCCCGTCACGCCGATAGCACATCACACAGAGCGGGGCAAATTGCGAGCTGCCCGGGAACGCTTTAAGGCGACGTGAAAGCACGGGGGGCCCCGGCCG
>NW_010543509.1:0-15192 GCF_000687285.1 Phaethon lepturus
CACGAGGGTGGCAGGGGGCTGAGGGAAGGGGTGGCACTCGGGGAGACCCAGCTGCCATTGCCCTGAGGCAGAGATTCAGTCAAGGATGGATGAACGAATGGGAGCACTCTTTGCAAAGGAGACTAAAATAACCAGATTGACCAATGTCTGATTTCCCGGGAGGCGGGGATAGTGGAAGAGATTCTTGGGAGATTCTGTCAGACCTGAACAGCAGGAGTGCGGCTGATCTCCTTAGCCCCGTCCTGAAGGGAGGCTCAGTGTCAGGGGGCTGGAGGCTACCGACATCCCTAAGAACAGGCTGCGATATTCAGGCACAAGGCTTTTTGCTTTGTAGCCTTGCTTTCCTCCCCTTCTCTCCCAGCTGTTCTTTTTATATAATTATATTTTCATTTAGGAAGGTTACTTTCAGCACATTCTCATGGTGGCCCTGGGCTTGCAGAGCGGCATGTCCAAAGGCCCATAGTGTGTTTGATGAATTTGTACAGTAGCCTAGTTTTAAAAAAGGTGTTTATTACAAGATTTCAGGTTTTCAAGAAATCCTGGCATACCAACCTTACTTTGAAGTGTCCAGACCAGAGGTGAGGGCTACGGCTTGGCTTTGACCTTGGCCGACTGCAGAGCACCCGACACTTCTTCCTCCTGTAACAGCCGCTGCTTCTTCATCTGCAATAATGATCAGGGATTTTAGAATGTTTCAGTTGGCTAAAATGTGCTTAGATGGACATCAGAGCACCTCACACCCCACGGACTTAAGTACTGCAAGAAAAAGTTCAGGAAAAATGGGCAGGTTTGTATAGCTTTGCAACAGCAGTTATGCAGGGCTGAAGGATGGTTGAGAGAACATCACCACATTACTTGACCACAAATGCAAGGGCCTAAAAAATTATGTAAATGTTTTCATATTTTTTTAAATAGTAAACCAGGAAGTTGTAGTAAATATGAACTCAAACACAGAATCAGGTCTAGACCTGAATAATTTATTTGCTGTGCAAAAGTAAAATATAAGCAGCATAAATATTGGCAAAAACATTTCTTAAACAGCTACATTTAATAATATATGCAAGATGTTGTGTAGCAACACAATGTTTAGTAACAGAAAGAATACTTCTTTCTAAATAATTTTCAGGTTTGCAATATCTTCTAAAATCTTTCAGTGGCTAAGAGACATCACATTGCAAAATTTACAGATAAATTATCTAACCCCAAAATGAAGAAAACCCTGTACTGATACTGTTCGAGAAAAGATGATTGGGGATTTCAAAAGCCATCGGGTGAACTGCGGGAGAACTGTCCCTTTTGCCAGAAGATGGCAGCAGCGAAACATGCTGTGCTGATAAGCTCATTCTGCAGGATCCTCGGCTCACAGCTCTTGGCTTTAGAGAACAGGGTTTATGGCACAAAATACAAAACTGAATGACTGTTTTACTGACTTCGCTCTTAAACAGCGTATTTAAAGATGTGTTAACTGAACTCAACCGGACTCTAAGCCAATGTAAATTGATTTCAGTGCTCTTTAATGATTATCACCAGGTGAATGAATGGATGTTTCTGCTTCATTTGAAATTTGTTGGAAAAAACATGGTCAGAAAGTTCGATTGGAATGGCAGTGTTGTTTGGCTTATATTTTGTTCGGGAAAACTAAAAATCAAAATGAAGTTAAAATCAAAATTTGAAAAAATAATAAAAATTTAAGAAAAGAAAATCTAAAAAAAAGCTGATCAGAATTTTAAAAAGGAGACGAGAATAAAAAAATTGTGAGAAACAAATGGTAAATGAACATACAAAGAACTGAGGAAGGGGAAACAGATGATATTTTAAGAAAAATATTTCACAACCTGTACCACATTTACACCACTTACCTGCACCAGCTGCTCTAGGGAAACCCATCTAACTTGTGCTACAGCACGGGCCTTTCTGTAAAATGTCTGGGTTTGTTTATATTTGGTGAACATTAAATCAACCCTATTCACTGTAGAGTATTTCCTAACTTTGCAAACTCCCAACTAATTTGAAAATCAAACTTTATGAAAGCCACCCACTTACATCTAGTGTTCAAAATATATCATTTGAGTTCAAGGCCTAATGGATTTCTGTGAGCCCACACCAAGCGAAGAGCTATCAGCTCCCATTACAAAATCATGCAAATACAGGAATCTCAGCTTTGAGAATTGAAATCTTTTTGTGCTGTTTTCTGCTGTATTAATTTCACCTGGGCTGATATAGCAAAGCAGTAGACTTCTTATAAATCCAGTATAGCAAGCTTTGAAACCTAGATTAAGAAATTTGACAACACATGAAGTTAAATAAATAAACGAAGTTGACATTAAATTAAAATACCTGTGAAAATAACAGAAGTCCTGAATCTTGGATGATTTTTTTTTTTCTTTCCTTTTTCTGTAATAAAACTAGATTTGGCTTTCTTCTTCTTCATAACAAACATAACAATGATAACCCATTTCCCCTGCATCTCAGATTTACCCCTACTAAACTTGCCTACCAAGTTTTAGCATACTTATAGTGAAGTCAACAATATTTTGCTATCTCACATTATGAAAAGTAGTAGGTGTACATACATTCAATTAAACTCAGGTCTCTACTGTGTTCTTTTCATAGAGCTCATACATTTAATTTTGGGGGGCACATTATTAACCCAAGTGATGTATCTAGGATTAAGATACTTTTCCAAATCTTTGCCTTTAGGATAAACTGTCCCCCTTTTCACAGTATTACAGCAGATTACTCCTATTTTCCCATTGCACCTAAAGACATAAAACCATTGTTTGTTTTTCATTTAAATCTTTTTTGGGTACTGGTCTCAGGAAAAAGATGTGCTGTCTGCAGTTGTGTGGATCTGTGACTTCCACTCTGGTCTCCACTCTCAGTCTTGTGACTAGGCTGTGAGACTGGGATTCAGAGCTCTGGCCTTCCATTTCCTATTCTTCAGTTAAGATAAAACAATGAGGCAGCAGTCATTTAAGAAGGCAAATGTTAGCAATTTCATATACTGAGGAGGAGGGCTGATAAACCGAAAAAAATTAAAATCACATGTCCTTAACTGTCCTTAATCATGACTTAAACTATTACAAAGAACTAATGTTAAAAATCCAATTGATACAACACTTTCCCCAAACTTCTGGCTCTTGGATGCACCCTTGTTTTTTGTACCTAAATTTAAACTAACTTTTACTATAACTGAACATCACCAAGCTATTCTAGTGTATAAAATCTTTTTGCTCATATAATGGAATTTTGCATAATCCAAAATACAGTTTTGGTAACCTTTTCTCCCTAACAAAGAAATATTATGGTACATTTTAGTGTGTTTAGTTTTCCACAAAAAATAATTAGCCTGATGAGACATCCTTCTGGATACTCTTACCAGAAGTAGTGATCTGTGTGCTACAGAGACCAAACTGTTCCTTCATCTTCTCTGTGGGCGGTCTCCTCCATGCCATGGCATGACGTGGCACATGGAGGAATTTCCTACATAATGCGATTAGAAGCATGGGATGCATTTCTGAGTCACTCATTTGGTACAGTCCATAACCATCGATTTTCCAACTTCAGTTTCTTACTCCAAACAATCTCCGTCATACTCCATAGCACTGGAAATGATCTCCAAATACCAAAGGACAAAAAATTCTTGTATTAGCTTCTCTTGCAAGTGCTCCATCAGACAATTTTCAGTGGAAATGACAGACAACACAGAGAAAGCAGACCAAAGCAAGGTCTTGTTTCCTTTGACTGTATTTTTCATTGCAGTTATGACTTAATTTCACACATTTACAGTGAAATTTATTTTATTTGCAAAGTATGTTCTGGGTTTCTCTTTTTAGCCATGACTCAAATGTTCTGGTGATCTTCTCACGACCATCCCATTTTAATGATGTTTCATGGACACAATCCAGTAACATTACTTCAAATAAAGAAACACATGAAAGCTGGTGAAAACAGGGACATCTTAACTGTGAGTTTTATCTAACCGCTTGTGACAAGTTATATAAAGTCTTTTTTCTTTGTGTTTTTTTCACTTGGAAGTATTTGGAATCTTACGAAAACTAATACTAAACTGGTAAATCATTTCAAGGTTTTACAACTACACAGATAGAGGACAGAATACTCTCCTTAGCAGTAGCTGCCAGAAGATGGATTCCTAAGGGACTCCATTGTTAGATGCTGATCAGAGGAAAAAGATATTCCAAGGGGAGATAGAAAGGTTTTTTTTATTCACAGTTTACCTGGAAGAATGGGATGGGACATCTTGGCAATAGCATGGAAAAGAAAAACAACTGATCACTATCTTGAAAACATCTGCTCCATATGGAGGGACCACAACATCTCCTTTCAGTCTTCTCTCTCCCAGACTAAGCAAACTTAACTTTTGAACCTGTCTCAGGGGGACATACTTCCAGACTCTGGTTCTTCCCTTCTGAACTCTCCAGTTTTCCAGTGTCTCTCTCAAAACCAATAATGCTCAAAAGCGAACATAGCACTCCTGCAGAACAGAGAGGGCTATTGCTCATACCTAACATACAGCACTTCAGCTAATATACCAGCACCATTTTCCTCACTCACCTTCAGTTCGTGGGCCTTTAGGATGAGCAGAATCTTTTCTGCAGCTCTGTTCTGTACTCTATTCTGCTTTTCTGTACACTTTCCTGATGGGCAAAGCACTGAACATTATTAAACTGATTGTTTGACTTCAAACTACCTCTCCAGTTTGTTACGATCATCAAAATTTTAAAGTATGTGTCAGCCCTCTTTCATCTTGACATGTTCACAGATTTTTAGCGTGTACTCTTTCTTCGTTCATACACCTAATGACTTTTTGGACAAGAACCAAACAAAGGCTAAAATCAGATTGGAATATCCTTCTCGTTTAACACAGGCTGACTGATAGCCGCTCTAAAGTACATGTTTTTCAAACATTTATGCCAGTTTCATCTAATCATGCAAGTGGTCAGTAAACTAATGCAATTTATACTAATACAGACCTTTTTGTTTCAATAAAGTCATTATTGTCACACCTAGCTGCACTTCTTACTGCTCTCATGTCTCTCTGATATCTCCCCATTCGTTTGTCATGATTCTGGCTCTGCCTTCATGTGATTCTCCCATACCTGGAAAGCACTGCATTGTTCGTATGTGGCACGTACTCACACCGCCTATGCTGCTAGGCTCTGTACATAAAGCTTTCCTTTCACAAATACCATAGGGTCAATCGCCCCTTTAAACGAGGGTACTGTTTAATGTTGGCACAAAGGGTAAGCCACAAGGGAAGGAAAGATAGTAAAAAAAGATATTGTCTACATATATGTTTATTTTATCTTCTAGATCACCTGAGCCCAATATGCCATCTTAGGTCCAGCTGCTTTGGGATAAGAAATTTGTTACTGCAGCTCACCTGGAGCTATTTTCTGCACTACACCAGAAATTATCACCCCCTCCAGTCTCTTGGCATTTCTTCATGTGGAGCCGCTCCTTGGCCTCATTCTGTCAAATGACCTAGTTTAGCAGAAACACCTTTTACACTCAAATCATACTGGCAGAATGGGGGTAAGCAGCAGCTACACATGCAGTTGTCGTGGCATATCTAGAAGGGCAGTGAAGTCTGGCCACAGGACACAGCCAGCCAGACAGCTAGGGGCTGGAAACCAGTCCCCAAAGCCTCTTCTTTCAGGTCATCTACTGCCAGAATGGATATGATCTCTAGCCTTCTTTTTTCCCCTGTTTTTTTGATTCACGACAATCCAATTGATTTCAGCAAGAACAGTTGTACACAAAAACCAGAACAGTTCCACTTGAGCTACACATTACATTGGGGTCTTGCTCTGCTCTGTTCTACATTGGACCAGGTCCTGACTGCCTTCGAGATGAAAAAAGTTGGCCAAACCCATCTTCCTAAAAAGATCTGTCTAAAGACAATTAAAAAAGAATGGTGTAACAATTGAAGAAAAAAAGAATTAAAACCTGATATTTGCTGTCCTTGTTTTCTTATGTGAAAGCTGCTGGGAAAATTTAAGAGGAGAAAAGAAGTGTAAAACTGCTACTTTTTCAGAAAGAGGTCTAATTCCTGCTAACATTTCCACAATTGCATGTTTGCTCTTTCTGTCTGCTTTGGCAGCAAAAGATGTGAAAGAAGTGGGTTGTTTTTTTTACAAATATGGGAATGTTTCCGTCCTTTTGACCTTAGTCTACAAGTGCACATACAGGAGAATGAGTTAAACATTTTCAAGCAGTAATTGTTTTTGTGTGTGTGTGTATGTCATAAAAGCACTTACTCATGGTGCCAGCAAAAGCAAAACACTCAACTAAGGGAAAGCAGCAGTAGAGTCTTAGGAACATAAAGAAGATGTCACTTGCTAGAGGTTGGATAGTGCACAAATGAAGCCACACTTCCAAAACGCCTCTGTCTTTGCAGAGAGGATGAGGACACCTCCATTTCCTCTTCTTCTGCTTCTGTCAGCTTGAACAAGTGATCTGTTCCGCAATGCCGAGTTCCTGCCTCCTAGCAGGAACTAGAACCTCTATCCTTTTTTTTGTAGACCTCTTACCCATCTCAGTCAAATTAAGTGACATTAACTAATGTATGAAATGGTCAGTTCTTCATTAAGTGTAAGATGTCCTCTTTTGACTTGCTTTGGTGCATAACACTTTATTGACTACTGCTATCCCACTCTTTTCTCTGTGCTGTTTTCATTACTCTGCCATGTCTTCCTCCATCCACTTATCTGTTCCTTCAGCCTTTCTCCTCTCTTGGTAATCTCATGTGTTCCCATTCCATTCATGTGATGTCATTTGTGATAGCAACTGACAAGTGTGTATTCCACCAAGTCCATACATTAATTTTTTATCACTTAGTGCTTTACTAAGTTGGAAATGACAGAACTCCTGAAGCACATATTTTTAGTTAATGAAATATTTAAAAAATCTACTCATTGGAACAAGATCTGCCAATAGTATTAAAAGTGTCTTTTTCCATGCTTTTGCAATAATTTAATCACTAATTAACATGCAAGAGAAAAGACATACAGAGATTTCAGTGCTAATGCCAATTCTAAAGAGTTCGTGCCTCCCGACTCTGGCAGCTTACCACTGTCCTTTCAGATCTCTTGCTCTGCTATGCCGACACAACTGCAAACCATATCAATGAACTGATCTGGCTTAAAAAATAATCCACATTTTCCTTCAGAATATTCTTAAAGATTAATCAGTTCCTGGGCTGATATTACTATGTAAACTGATACTGCCTGTAGTGCTGAACATCCAGCCAAAGCATAGATGTCTGGTTTCTTTACGTTGTGAGACTTCTGTTCCATTTATATGGGAATACGTGTGAAAGTAGCACAACAAGATAGTTCCTGTTTTGAGGTTACACATAACAGCAATCCATCTCTTTGGCTGACAGTGGAACTGGGATGTCTGATCCCAACTCTGGTTTTGAGGGGCACCATGTCAATTTTTCTAATATGTCTTTTACAAGCAATATGGGTAGACTTAACTAAAACTTGAGCAGAAATTATCTTTGCTATGCAAAGCCTTTTAAGTACTCTTGACAGAATTGCTATGGTGCTGGTAAGGCACAGCAAATGTTTGTACTTCAGCACTCGCTACTTATCTCAAACTATGATGTGGTTCTTCGATGGAGACAAATGCACGAGGAACAAGGTTGCCATTGTTCTGTGCACTTCAGGGGTGATCATCCAAGATTTACATTAGCAAAATCCTGGGGCCAAATTTTGTAGGTGTTGTTCTAAGACATGGAAATTAAAACAAAAGTGAAAATCACAGCATCACTTTGATCCAGACCAACATGTTTTATCCTTCTAATTTAGTTTGATTGGCATAAAAGATCTGTTCTATACCCAGATATTATCTATAAATATAGAAACTGGTTGCCTAGAGAAAGTTAATCTTTCTTACAAATCCAATGTAGCCTAGGTGGAAAAGGAAGGTGCATTTTGGAGAGAGGCAATATAAGTCCAAGGTACTTTATAAGGTTACATTTTTAAAAAGAATGCAATAATTGCTTTCTAAATATTACTCTCATCTCTGAAAGTACTTGGAAAAACAGAAGAAGTGTGGGGTTACTTTGTTTAAATCGACCATAAATGCAAAAACATCTTTCTTAGAAATAAAGGCTATCTTGAAGGTTTTGTTGTCACCTTATGATCAGTATGTCCTTCTATAGGCTTCAGTGGAACCATGCATATGCTGTAAGGGACTAACAACTAATGTAAATAAGGTTTGCTCTGTATAAAGCTGCATTTTGGCCATGTTGTACATTGTCTGTGGTGGCAGAGAGTGGACAAGAAGTATTATTCCTCCTTGAACAGCCATGACAAGAAGTTTAATCTTTACTATTTATGGAAAAGAAAGGAAAGGTGACTTTCACTTTGTGGACGTCCAACATTTCTGAGGAGTACCCTTGTAGAGCTCAAGTCAAGTCAGTGGAGTCTGGAGGACTGGCCTCTCATTTCTGTGGCGATATGAGGTGTTTACTGGTGGCACCTGCTTCCAGTTGTTCAGGATATTTTTTTACAGAATGACAATATAAGTCCTGTTGTGCACTGCATTTTGCTGTTGTTTAGGGATTTTTAGAGTGAAAGATAAAACAAACATACTTTTTCACTTAGCGATAGGAGCCAGACAATATTTTATCCAAAGTACAATGCAATTATTCCTTGTAATGCATGATTGCTTTCAAAGTTTCAGGCATAGGTTTAGTCTGTGGACCCATAAACAAGGAGCTTCTTTTGCGAAGACTTTCAAGGGAAAAATAAAAATTTTTCAGCATTTTTTTTGCAATTTTAATCTTGCTGCAAAAACTTGGAACTCCACTGGTTTTTGCCTTTTTGGGAATCCTGTTCCTTTTTTCTTGAAGTTCAGTTGATGACAAATCACTTGATCAGGCATAGCCTTCTAATGGCGGTACCACATTAAGTATTTTCAAGAGATAAAGCAGATCAAAATCTTGAAGTTTGGTGATAGTTGAGTTTATACTTCGATTACACTTAGCGTTTACAAGCAATTTCTGTATAAATAAAGAAAAAACTTAACCTCGATTGATCAGCACCTGGGACTGGCTCAAAATTAAGATCTCTATTTTACAGCCTCTGTTAACTGTTTTCACCACCACAAAACAACTTTCACAGTAGAGCATTGTATTACTCATAGATTTGCAATACACCCAAAAGATTACTGGCTCTTCTTTCTATGTGGCACAGAAATGACTCCTGCACCACATCAATAACTGTGCTATACAATCAGTGCCCTTCTTCATTTGTGCATTTATGAGTAATTCCATACTCCATTGCCTTTAAGGCCTAACCCTCTTATTTCTACCCGTGACCTGGGTTATGCTCAGCCTGATCAGTCATTTCAACTTTCCTCTTTTGTCTTTCAGGGAAACTCACAAGTGTTGCGCTGCTTCTGAGTGTTTGTCTACATTCTCTGGCTCCATGTTTGGCACTGGTTCAGCACCATGCAAGCTCTGCGGTAGCACAACACACACGCACCACACACACATCTACCAGATTTTATGGTGAGAATGGAGTGACTTGCATTTGAATGAGTGTTCTTGACTTTTATTGGCAGATAATTACCTTCAAAGTTGATGCTTGCAATTAATGCTCAGCTGGTTCTTTTTGCTAAGGCCATGTTAACAAATGAGCCCATGATTTCTTGTTGGCCTTTGAACTCTTACACTTTTGTTTATTCTGCTGCTTGCTGCCAGTATAATTTCAGAGGGTACAGTTTGTGGATACTGGACTGAGTTTGAGTTCGAGAGACACACACCTCTACAGGATAAGAAGACTAAGTTCTCCATAGCACAGTTTTATAATTAAAATACCATGCAAATATAGCATACTTTCTTATTATTAATCATAACCATTAAAAAAAATGGTCCAAACTGAATATAAAATGTAAGGATATGTTCCTGTTACCCAGGGTGTTTTCTTTCTGTGAAGCATGTAAAGTGCTCTGGGAAATCTGTGGTAGGACACAGATAGGAATCGCTGTGCCCAGCTGGAGAATTGCCAGTGCTGGGATGTCTCAGGAGGGGGCAGAAGAATCAGTCCAGCTTTCCCCTGGGCTATACAAAGAAAACAGAATGAGGCTTCCCAGTGTTATTTCTGGCACCCTCATGCAGGAGTCTGGAGGTCCCTCTAAGTCCTGGCCCAAAGCAAGCGTATTCATCCCTGTTGGTGCCATGTATGTGCCATTGGGTCACTGGTAGGGTACAGGGTTGGGGTGGAGGTAAAGCTCAGTTGCTGGGGACAGACAGTGCAGGTACAACATGGTAAGCAAGTTGCAAGGGGATGGTGCACACGAGGAGATAAAATCTTGGATTTATGCTGTTAACGTTTTGCTGCTTGGACTTCTTGTAGGAAGAGCAGTCTTCCTGACCTTGGAATTGAAATCTGGTTAAATGGCACATTTTCATGTGCGTGTCCCTCACACACAGGCTCTCTCCTCCACCACCCCCACCCCCCTGCCAGATTGGAGGGATGAAGTAAAAAAGAAGTTGCCAGTTTTTTGTAGATGTAAGGCAATGAATATTTCCTTAAGATCTTGAGGAATGGCCAAGATTTTCCAGCTGAAGTTAGAATAAGAACAATTAAAAAATGCTATGGTAGACACACATTCTGCAAACTTGAACCCAAACTGTTATTGTTCAACTAAAATGAAAAGTGTCAGTTTATATATAATGGCTGCATGTAATGCCAGTATATAAAGGGCAGTATCAAGCAATATCTAGTAGGTAGAGCTAACAATACTGTAATAGCTAAGATATCTTGTTGCTGTGTTTGTTGAAAACTATGAACCTTTTCCATCGTCAGGTCTTTTTTAGCTTTCTTTCATTTTGGAAATGAAAAGCATAGGTGTGGCAAAGTTACTGTTGCAGCTGCAGACATGCCTTAACTGCAGAAGTACAGGTAATTATTTGTTCATTAATACTAGTCATAGGGAGGGAGAGAAAAACGTGCTTTGTAATAATCCCTAAAGCAACTACTTCAGTTTGGAAGTGGTAGGAATACTGAAGAAAAATTAACTTCCAATAGAAATATAATCTTTTGCACACTGTTCTTATTTTGAAACACTTCAAAAGATGATTTTGCCTGTCCCTCATAGAATTCGCAGTGTTTCTTCCTGCAGTTATCACAGGATAACCTTCCTGAGATGGGTATGAGTTATTAGAAACTGAAAAACATTATATACAATTCGTGACAATTTTAGTGGCACCATATAAATGAAAAATATTTCCCCATATTTTAAAATTAACATGAATCTGAATAAGGCCTGCATTTCCTTGGCAATGTATCATATATTTAGACACATTCATTACTAAGGACGGTTTATTGTTCACACAGACTAGGGCATTAATTGGAAAGGAAACATGGAACGTAATTCCAACATACTGTCTTGATGGACTGCTACTGTAAAATGGGGTTATTCTTACAACTTCACAAACAAATCAATTGCCTATCTTTAACTTTTTCTTACATAAAATATGTCAGAGATGATTTATCCCTGCTATAATGCCAAATGGATTGACCTGAAAAGGAAGGGGAGAAAAAAATGAGGTGACTGAAAGTGTATCATGGAACAGCTAATGAGACATCTCTAATTTAAGGTTGTTAATGTTGTTTCTGCATGCAGTGAAGGGTGGTGCTTCAGGGAGTCTCCAAAGTCTTCTGATGGAAATGAAGGTATGGATCCAGTTCCTTCGCTACAACTATACAGGGCACAGAAATAAGACCGTTTGAAGACACACTTGCTGACTGTGATTTATACCATATCAGTCCCAAGGTATGAATTTGGGCCCTCCTGAAGTTGCTCTAACCCATACCCGTTGTTAGTAATCTAATTTTGATAAATCGGGTATGTCCCTAGCATGCATATCTGTCATAATTCTTCTTACGGCAAACTGGGGCCTCCTATGACTATTCTGTGAGCAATATTTTTCTGTAAGCCATGGCAGCTCTCCTGCATTTTGCCTTGAATGTTGTGTCTCTGCAAAGATTTCCTGACTTGTGTCTTTCACCCCGTTACCTTACATTCAATATAACCCTGTAGATGTGAGGAAACACAGCAAGTACTGATTGGGTTACATAAATATATATCGTGTTGGCTTTTAGCCCCATAATCTGTACATTTTAAAAGAGTAAGTGCTTTTGAAATACAACCTAGGCACATGAGCAGAATCTGCAACTAATTGGGCAGGGTGGTGTCAGTCTTTTTCATCCTAGGATTTGCTTTTATGTAATTGAACAGCACATCTCTCGTGGGTCTGCATCTCAGCTCACCTTTCAGTACCGGTGGGAAACGATGGGTACCTGTAGCACTGTGTGACTGTTGAGGACCATCAAGCCATGATTTCAGCAGCAGTAGTGAAGATAAGCAGTGCAGTGGAGGGATGATCTTGACATCACCCTAGACCTCTGGGACATCACAGTTTCCCTTCCCAAGTTCTGTTCTCCCTATTTGTAAAATAAAAATGATGTCTACCTGCCCGCCTTTACCTTACCTTGCGCTGTGAAGTGGAAGCTGTTATAATAGCAAGAGTAATGAGTTCTGCAAAATGTTATTACGTATGTATTGTACACACATGCTTACGGTTTCTGTTTGTTGTTTTGTCATTTTGTAGTTCGTGTATACATACCTACACAGAAGTTGGTGTCAATTAAAAGAAGATCAAGTAAATATGTCCCCTTTCCATGTATTTTTTAGCATCAGATCTGCTCATCTTGAGCTTTCATGCTGCAATATTTTCACCTAAAAGCTGCATTGCATTTTTACATAACATGAGTATATAAAGGTAAGACCACAAGACATTAAAAGAGACACCCAGATCCATCATGTCACAGTATGAAATCCCTTAGGTGTGTTCTAGAATATTGATTCCTTGAAATAAAAAGAGAACAGATTTCCTGAAAAACAAGGAAAGAACTTGAAAGTCTGAATAGCAGAATATATTTGCAGTACAGATGATTTAAAATATTTCATCTTTTCAACCTCTAGGGGGGACTATGTTTTCAGCAAACTTGTCTGTGAAGCATTTTCTTAATCTGCAAGCAGGCTGCTTAGACTGTTGCTAATGCCAGCTTGAGCAAGTCAAGTGATTCTTGATTTGAGTTATTTCTGGGGGGAAAATAGCCTGTGTCTGAAATGACCCGAGTCCTAAAGGGCCAGCCTGAAATTGCTCGCTGCAGTCTGCAGGCATTCTGCCTGCTACTGATTCACAACTGCAGGATTTGTTCCTGTTCAAAATCATTTGTGTAGCTGAAAAAAATAATGTCTGTGGAGAAATGTTGGATTTATAGCTATGGAAAATACTGTAAGTGAACTAATGATGAAGTGGATTAAGTGACATTTTGAACTGGGATTAACAAGTAAATTCTCATGCATAACTTTCTAGCTCAAAAAACAAATCAGTCACAGGCTGGGATTCTTCTTTATAAAACTGCTTAGGGTGAAGGGGAACAACCGAAATGTTCATGACACTGTGACCCCCGTAAGGCTGAATGCAATTGCTCAGGCCCCCTCGTGCTGTGGGGGGCCAAATCTTTTCCTGAAAGCATCAAAATTAGTCTTGATGCTACTACTAATACACAGTACTGGCTAGATGCCTTTTGTTTCTTTTTCCCCTCATGCGGCCCTGCTTCTCCGACTCTTATTCATTCCCAGCAGTACTTTACCTCACAAGGAGCAGCCAGTGTGAAGGGATGGCAGCCCTGTGATTTATGGGCTTACAATCTCTTCCGTTGTGATTATAAGGCTTACACTCAAAAAAAGACAGCTAGGAAAGTATAGAGCTCACACGTAAAATGAAAAAGATATCCTGGTGGGGGAAGGAGGGAATCAAGAGAGATCCGTCCAGATTTCGGTGTTGTAAACACATCTGTAGGGTCACCATAAAGCAGTGACTACAAAGGTCAGCATTTCAAAATGTGTCTTAAGAAAATGTTTTTGCAAGCTTTGTGGTGAAGATGGCTGGCGTGTTGTATATTGTAACATTCTGCTTAATCTCCGCTATGTTGTATGGAGTCATTTACAACAAAAAATGCCTGACATAACTTACAGTACAGGAACACACAAAACCAGCTTCACCAGGGTGGATGTTTATGTAATCTTCAAGAACACTCTGAAGTTCAATTCAGTAATCAAATAAAACTACGTGAGAGGCACATTTCTCAGAGACGCTACCCATCTTTGAATTTCTGAGCTTCTTTATTTTACCAAGCCCCATTAGGTAAATGTTCCTGAAAAAAATATTTTTTTGATGATTATTTCTGTACATCACATTATCTGCTGTTTTCATTCCACTTCTCAGTTGTAATTGCACAAGCGCTTGCAGTTTTCTTTTCTTTTTAACTGAGGCATCTTAAAGGTGAGCAGATGGTCACCCCAGGAGCGCAAGTTTCCCATTCATAGACTGCACAGTGAAGGCAGCAACAAAAGTAAGTTTGCATGTTCTGCCCTGACAACGACCTCTGTGCTGAACTAAACAAACCCCTTCTGTAAAGCCAGGAGCAGTTCACTCACCTTTTGAATGCAAACCTGGCACTCTCTGGGCAACCATAATACACCAAAGAATGCAGCCCTGCTCTGGGTTTGAGGATGTGTGCTGTTACAAGGCAAAGGAAACTCCACAGAGGGCCATCCTTTAGGATTTTGCTGTCATACAGCATCGGGTATTTCAAACCCTCTTTCATAAAATATTTTGCACATTTTGCCTTGACTTTATTCCAGAACAGGAGTATCGATTTTAAATGGATAACTGACAAAATTCTAAGCATAGCAGCTTCATGGCCAGTTAAGTAGAGCTGAGCAGGTATGCATTTAACATGCTCAGACGATGCAGTACGGTCAAGATAAAAAGTTACTTTCCTTTTTTTCTCCAAGAAAATAATCTCAGAACAGGACTTGTCTCCTTCATTGGGGAAACCTCTGCTGCTTGGGATCATGAAATTTTGTCTCTGAGGCACAGGGGGTGGGAAGTGACAGAAAACTTGCATCTGGGTCCTCTTGACATGGCAGCGGGGGGGCATCTCACAAAGACCCCAGAGGGATACAGGCAGGGGTGAGGGATGCACTGCCGGATTCCCCATCGGGTTATGCCGTCCCGGAGCACCGGCACCTTTTCTGGGTGAGGAGCTGGGGATCGGGCAGCCCTACTTGTAACCT
>NW_010543510.1:0-4382 GCF_000687285.1 Phaethon lepturus
CCGGCAGAGGAGGAACCTCCAAGGCTGCGCTCCGTTCTGGGCTTTTGTGAGAAAAAGACGTTTACTTCCACCCCTCCGCACAGCCGGCTTAAGGAGTTCGTACAGAGCTATTACGAAGGCCTGACATATCCACAGACCCGCGCGTTATGGCCAACGCTTGCTCAGAAGTTTAATGCAGAGCGGGTTTGCGGCGCTCGGCGCGAGCAGCGCGGAGCAGGGAAGACCTGCCTGCCCGGATCCCGGCAGAAACGCGCGGCATGTCGCAGCCACACGAGCGGGTAAGCCCGAGCGACGAAAGCAAAGGATGGAAACCGCTTTTAAACGAGAGCTTCCTCCCTGTCGTGATCCTTTGTGTACTTTCTCTAGAAACCGTTTCACCTGCTGGGCCTGACCCGGCTGAGAACGCTCCTTATGTCAGTTTGTCTCACGTTTTATTCTATGAGGCAGAGGCGGCAGAATCGCCGTATGCCACAAAAAAAAGAGAAGTACCTATTTCGGAGGCGATTATTAGATGACAGACCACAGACGTACGTCTTGCTGCACTTGTTAAGAGTATCATCGCATGGCGGGAGCGGCTGTGGAAGGATGTGCAGCTCATGCTGCTCTGGGCACGGTGGGTACTGCTTCCTTTGGTGTTTTTTTTTCCGCTCACATCGCCATTCCCAACTGGAACGCGCAGGCTCACGCAGTCGTTTTAGCAAACTCTGGAACGTGACTATATTCCGAGAAAAAAAAGCAAACGGCCTTTGTAATACCATGGCCCGGGAATTCTTTCCACGCGTATGAAAAGATCCCTCAAAAAATGGAAAAATGTGTCAAATAAAGCTGTGAGGGGGAAGTGGTTTAAGAAAAACAACAGCAGCAGCAGATGCTGGAAGGCAGACTCCAAGCTCCACCCCGGTGTCTCTAAGACTCTGGTTCAGGGCAGGCAAACAACAATATTTCAAGAAATTGGCCCACACCTCAGCCGCGAGCCAAACCTGGCATCTGAATTGTAGTGTCTGGACACGCACCATCCAAGCGGACGTGTGATCAACAGCCCAGCGAAGAGGCTTTTGAGATTATTCTGGCCACAGTTCCACGCAGAGCCGTGCTTATTCGCACTAGTCTGTCACACCTAGCGCCTACCACGTGGCTAGGGAAATAGCCGGGCTAAAGATGACGACCGACTTGAACCTTTTCCTGATCTAGTTTACGTATTTGTTCTGAAAGTGCCGTATCTGCTACAGCCGGTATCAAAAGCAGAAGCATCAAAGCATTGGAAGTTACTTCTCCTGAAGCAGAACAAACTAAGGAACTGCAAAGAAGTCAAAATCGTACGTGTCCACACCGAAGAACACCAAACGTCATGAGCCCGGTAACAGAAACACGTTAGGAAAGACGACCAGGGTCCTGAGAAACGAAGGAACACACAATCCATCACCGTCATCTCAAATTCCCGGCGTGTGAGCAGGTAAGCCAACGTCGGCATTTTCCGTACAATGCCACGCATCTGCAGGTAGGCAAAGGGCTACAAAGAATTAGAGCTTCTCAAGAAACTGAAAACGGCGACTTACCGATGCAGGTCCTGCCATCTGTGTGCAGGCGAAAGCCCGGCTTGCATTCACAATAGTAAGATCCGAGGGTGTTCACGCATCGGTGCTGGCAGCCCCCATTGAGGACCCGGCACTCATCGACGTCTGCAAAAGAAAAGGGGAGAGGGCAGAAAAAGTCAGCGGAGTGGGCATGACGGGATCTGAAGTCAGGAATATTCAGCCTCTGTGGACTGACTCCAGACATGGGGAACGAATGCAGAGGGAACAAGACTGCCATTTCATTAGGTTTAATCAGTCAAGCTATTTAAGAAATTTCAATGACAAGCATGCAATCAGCCAAAAAAAAAAAAAAAAAAATCTTATTTGTCAATCGGCATAAGCCATCCTTCATCTTGTTGAGATTACGGCTTAATTAATATTTTACACTTCCTCACTCTGTAGGTGTTGAAAACAGGCTGGGCTAGGCCATTTGTTACGTAGGCGAATGGTGGGAGCAAACACCTAACGCTACAGACTGCAGCGAGGGGGAAAGCTGAACGCGGCCTCAGTGCACAGCGGCGGATGTTCTCATCCCGCTTAGCCGGTCGCAGCCTCTCACGGCACAGAAGCCGGCGTCCGCCGAGCTCGGCCGCGTGCCGAAGGCGAGAGGCTTTACTGCCCCGCTTCTCCTCTCGGTGCTTGGCAAAGCGTTTAACACATTTCACACCGTTTATGCCTGGAACTCGCTTGACCTGCTGCTGAAATGCAGCAAAATCTGGGGTACCTGGGGATAAGCTCTGCTCAGAATTGCTACGCGTCGCTGGGATGGGAGAGAACACACGCCAATACCTGGAGAAAGCCATTACCATGGATTTTTCACAATTAGACGATACTTAAGAACACCACGACGTCCAGCTCGCCCCCAAATACAGAGGGCAGAACACAAACGGCGAGACTCCGACCGCAGCTCCCCGGCCCTCTCCTCCCAGCTCCGCAACCAGAGCAAGCCCGGGAAAACGGAGGCAGCTGTTGCTGCAACGAGGAATCTGCTTGGCTGGTAAAAGGGTGCACGTCCATCTCTATTGGTAAAACGGCAGGCCCTCGAACAAAAGGCATCCTCCGAGCCAGAAGAATCTTCTGCCAAGTGCTGAGCAATCTTTCAAGAGCTGAAATGGGAACTAGCCCATGAGTTTGCGGTGAAAAAGCCCGTTACATTTTAGTATCGGAGCTTCAAAACCAGGGAGGTAGACAGCAGCGTGTTACAGAAAGGGAGATTCATTCCTCTTTCACAGACCTTAAATTGCCTTCGAGCGCCGGGAATAACTTCCAGAACTGAGAAGAAATGTAAAAATGTTTGGAGCGCCCAGTTACATGGTGCTAACCGAGATGCATATCAGGAGCTTGTCAAAAGGCAATTTCAAGTCTCCGAGACGCAAGACTCCTTCATATGGCTATAATTAGAAATAAGGGAGATGTTTGCGGATATAGCTGCCCAGTTTCTTAATTCCTGCCATTTGTGTGTGCGTACACGTATACACGTACGCTACCGCTCAGACGGGAAAGGATCAAGGATCTCTAATCAGATGGGGGAACCGGGTCACATTCACCCTAACGGCAAAAAAGCCAGCCAGCAGTTCCTTTTTCCATGGAGAGAAAGCTTCCGTAGCTTTGGGCCTATCAGCGTTTCTACGCGCGTTCTGCATTTTGCGAAGACGTCTTCAGCACGCACAACTATTTCCCGCTGGCGCAGCGCGCCGGTCACGCAAGCAGCAGGACAATACAGAGCCAAGCTGAGCAATGAACCAGCGCCGCTTCATCAATGACTGTTACTAATAAGATAAAGAAACATTTTCTCAATGAATCACGGCAGGGCGATGCCCTGACTCTGCCTTTGCAAGCCAGCGGTGCAAAAACCTGCCCGAGCCGCACCCTTGCCCCGCGCCCCTGCCCGAAGCATCACCCAGCTCCCCGTTTGCTCTGCCAGATCGCTCTTCCCCGACTGCCGCTACAGCTCCCGCCGGGGAGGCGAAGCGCGCCGAGAAGCGCAGGAGAAATGCAACCTTGACTGAAGCCGGTGCTAAAAGCTCGCGTTAATTAGGTTTATTTTACGTTGATGGGATTAATTGCCAGCAAAATCAGCTAGCAGCAAGCAAATGGACTGGGTCGGGGACAAAACGGGAGGCAAAGTGGGAAGGGTGATGCTTGTTTGACTGGCTCTTTCTGAGCTACACAGTAATAACACAAAATGACTGTTTTCTCAGAACACTTTTTGTTAGACGCTTCTCACTGCTTACAAAGGCAAAACTGAAAGATCGGAGCACGTGCAAATGGCCCTCTGCCCTTTCCGTCCCAGCGCTGCCCGGTGAACCCACAGCCTCGACTTCTGATGTGCCGCTGTGACAGCCGTACAAGGCTCCTTCTTCGGAGCGCCCGTTGTAGCTGTAGGCTTCATCAACTGGGCAGAAAACAATCGTTTGTGTAATGCCGGGCCTCTGCTCGTTCCGTGGACTGTAGGTTCCTCCTCTGGGCATTTTAGAAGGTTTTGGTATTTTTTTCCTGTTTCTTCCACTTCGCTTCATTGTTAAAGAAAGGAAAATGAATAGATTTTTGAGGTGAAACATAAGCTTTAAGTGATGCTCTCCGAAGAGTAACCCAAATCCAAACCAGCTTTGCAGGGGGAAGGAATGCTGCAGCACGAAGCCGAGATGCTCGTCAAAGCAACCTACTTCTAATTAAACCATTTTCCTCCGTGAAGGTTTTACACAACTGGGAGGCTACGGAGCCCACGAGCCCCTGGTGCACTCGTGCTCGTGCAGTGGGGCGACAAGCTCGCCGGGAAGGACAGCGGAGCGCGTGCCCTCCCGAGCC
>NW_010543510.1:4413-5063 GCF_000687285.1 Phaethon lepturus
GCCCCCCCCCGGCCCCTCCCTCCAGCAGCTGCTGGCAGCCTCCGAACCCTGCAGCTCCCCAGTGTCCCCACAAGCTCGAACTTGGGCGTTCAGAGCTCACTATCCAAAAAAGTTAGTGATGTGTTGAATAAACGTCTTACTTTCACCTCATTACTCATACTCAGTAATTACACATCTCCCCTCTAAATATCTCTTCTTCTCTCTTTGTATTTTCACCCTCTAAATCTCTGTAATTACGGAGGGCTGTCCCCACCCCAAAACCCGCCTCTGCCCCGTCCCACCTCGGCCTGGGAAAGCGGCCAGCCCTTCCTCGCGCCCCGGCTGCAGAAGCGCCCGTCACCTTCGCTGGGCACGCTTCCCACAGGACCCCCCCGTCCCCTTTTCCCTTCTGGAGCCTCGTTCATCTCCTTCTGCAGTAACGGAGAGGTTTTTGGATGTGTACTACACGATGGTGTGACCAAAGTCAGACCCCCCCATCCTTTGCACCCCTGAAAGGAGGGAAGCAGGGTCATCCCCAAGAAATCTTAGGTTTGCGTATTTGGAAATAATGCAACTGGCCACTGGCCACCCCAGCAGCGGCAGCTCCGACCTGCCCAGGCGTGCACGGGGCTCGCGATTTGCCCAGGAACACAAAGGGCGAAGCGGCAGGA
>NW_010543510.1:5095-10386 GCF_000687285.1 Phaethon lepturus
CTCCCGGGGCTGGGACGGAGCATCGCCGTGGAGGGCCACGTTGCCCTCGGTGCACGTCTTGGCAGTACAAAGACCTGAAAATCCACGTGACGCTTTGCGAGATGCGGTTTGTGGCACGCCGAGGTTATTTTCCTATTGGAGCGCTGACAAAATCTGGTTGAAATTAATATGCCAAAGAAGGAAAATTAGAAGCATACAGGCTTCTCTGCCGAGGAGGGTAGCTGACACTGAGCCACACCAGGACAGAGCATGCCGAGCCCTCGTGCCTGGGCGCTCCGCCGTGCCGGCGTGGACAGGGCCAGCAGATACCGAGGCAGACGCGAAAACCGAACGCAGCGAGAGCCTGGGAGTGGGACTTGGCTTATTGGGCAGGGAAACTCCCCGGCTGTGTTAGGAAACCAGAGTTCATGTCCTCATCCGCAAGGACACAGGGCACACCTGAGAAACGGCTCTCGTCAGCCTCTTCCCCCGACAGAGAGAATCCGTCGGAGCTCAGATACCGGCCACGGGGACCAGCTGGGGTAACGCTCTAATCTACTTCAGGGAAGAGGAACACGAGACCGAAACAGAGAGGAGGGTACGCGGAGATGGCCGTGGTTACGTGCGCACTCTGACCACGTACAGGTCCTTCGTGAAGACATACTGTGATTTATCTCGAACAAGAGCTCCGTCAGAGGAAAGAAAGCGGCAACAGCAGCTCTGCAAATTACTAAAGAGGCAGTTTATCTCCTCCGAAAGGCTGAGGCGGAGGAGATGGATCCCAGCTGGAAGCACAGGCAGTAGATACGCTGCTGAGGTTTGCTCTATCTGGCTAAACAGCAGTGCCAGGCTTGAATCCCTGCGGCAATTAGCCTGGATTACAGAGCAGGGCTGCCGGGAAAAGGTTAATTAAAATCCATCAAGATGAGCATGTGTGGGATTTAGCGCCTTTATCTTGCTGGTACCAGTTTGGTGAAGCTAATTCAGCAATTTTAGGAAACGAAGAGACTGGAAGGAGATGAAGCGACAGAGTGGCACGCTGGATACCCAAAGCCGACCGCTTGTGGGGAGAGGAGCGCGGCGTTACCTGCCCCGCGCCACCGACAACAGATTATAAACTCGGGGCGCAGAACGGGGCCGGGCTGTGGCAGAAGGAAAAACCCCAGCGCGTTACTTCATCTCTTGCACGTATCGCACAGCCCCCAGCACGAATGACCTGCAGGCATCGAGGGCCCTGTTCTGCCACGCTCCCCTCGCAGACCATGCAGGCAGGGCTCAGCAACAGCAGGGTCCAACAGTGCGAGGAGGACATGGGAGAGGACGATGCCTCATCCCCCCTCTCTGCGAACTCGGAAGCCCTTCCCTCCTCTGGGACGGGAAGAACGGTGCCTGCCTTGGGCTGGTCTCGGCTTGGAACCCAAGAGACTCACGTGAGGGAAGAAGAAAGGTCACTTTGGCGGTCAGAATGCCTCCACACCCTCAGTTTTCATCTTCTTGTAAAACAGGCATTTGGGAAAGCCTTAAAGAGCTTCACTGAGTTATTCGGGCTGGCATTCCTTCCTTCGCTGCAGCCTCTCCTCGAGAGACCAGAGCTGCCCGTTGCTTTCCCACGCCGCCTGGGCCACCCTCAACAGCAGCAGTTTCCAAAGGCACTTCAGGAACGGTCGCACTGGTTTCACAATAATCTGAAGAAGTGAAAATGTATTGGGGAGCTGCTTTGTCCTCAGCTCACCTTTTTTTGCCTTCAAGCACGGCGGCTGGGAGAGCCGCCCGGCTCTCATTTGCGCCCACATTTCTGTCTCTGGATGGTGCTGATAATTAGGTATTACTCAGAGCGGAGCAGAGGCGCACGTAACAACAAGCAGGCGGCCTTGACGTGCTGCTACACTCCCCCTCTCAAACCTTTTTTCATAGCTTTGCTTTACCCCGCTTCTCTGTGCGGGCTGTCATTTTGGAGAGAAGGCGTACCTGCGCAGAGGCGCGTTGGCTTGGTCCCTGCGCCGTGCTCTGGAAGCTAACCGCACAGAGGTCGGCACAGACGTATACCTGCCGACGGCACCGACTGGTGGGAATGCAGGAACGGGAATGCGGGAATGAAGGAGCTAACGGAAACCATATAATCAAACCGAAGCAACCAGCTATGCTCCGTGCTGTTTTCTGACATCCTTCAGAGAATCATAGAGAGAACATCAAGGGCTGCTTCACCATGACGATTTAACGCGAGTTCCAGCAGAGCACAATGACCTCTCCTGTAAAGGTTAGCCGTGTAAGGGCATAATCCATAGCATTGCAATTAGCCACTCTACCACAGGGATCCAACAGAGCACCGCTTGTACGCAGAGTGCATTATAAGGCACTCAAGACCTCAGTGAAATGTACACCGCTATTACACAAAACACCTCTTCGTTCTCCATTCATCCAATAAAAGCGCCAATGAAACGCATCTGCAGCGGTTCGTTGCGCTTGCTTTGCTTTCGCAGCTGGTCGACGAAAGGAACACATCTGCGCAGAAGCGTGTGCTGCCCGCACTGGCGAAGCAAGCCAGCGCACGCTATCCTGAAAATCAGATGGTCAGGAGAACGTCTGCTGCTACCTGTCGAAGAGAAGCTCAAGCAGCGAAGGGAAAATCGTCAAGCAAAACTACAGCGGTATTGAGTTCGGGGCGAGCAACACGCACCTATGATTGTGTCGCCCGCCTTGCCGTCTGCAGGCGCGATGCTAGCTTCCCACCCCCAGCTCCTGCCGTCCAGCCGCTCCCGCGCGCCTTGGGGTACCTACCTGCACGCCGGCTGCAGAACGGGGGGCACGTCTTCAGGGAGCTGCCCCCAGCACCTCGTCTCAGGCCGTGTCTCCTGAGCACCTAATTGCATTCAAAGGCAGCAACTAAGTTCCCTGAAAAATTGTCTTGTTTCTTGTGTCAACGCCCAGAGAACAAGGTCCAGACAGCACCTGCGGGAGAAGACAGCAGCTCCGCGTGCCCTGGGAAGATTCGAGGCCGAAGCCCCAGCATTCTGCTAGCACATGTCAGCGACTCGCACAGAAAAGTCTGGTCCTGCCGGAGGAGAGGACCGAGGTGTTTACCCGAGTCAGTCTTCACCCCTCCATCTGCTGGTTCTGTCAAAGGTACCATTCAGGGGAAAGGTATTTTGCGCCACAACATGCCAAAAATTCACTTGTTCTTGGAGATGGAAAGAGAGACGGTGTTTTTCCTCGGGTTTTTTTATTGTTCTCAATGGGGTGGGCCTGAAGGCTGTGGTGGGTTGGATTGGGTTTGGTTTATTTTGTACTCTGCCTTCTACTCCTCTATAAACCCTGTAGGAATAGTAGATGTAACTTCCTGGAAGAAAAACATATTTAGCTTATGTGTCAGAGTTTGGCTTGCAGATGCCCGGATAGTCACCCCTTTCTGAAGATGAAAAAACAACCAGGCTCCTGGAAAAGGGGCCGCAGACATCACAGGCTTTTCAGTAGATGCATTGCGTTTTTCCCCCAGGTTCAGAGCACTCGGGAAGAACAGCCAAAGGGCCTGGGTGAAGGCGCTTTGCTTTTCCAGCTGAAAGCCGCATTCCTCCTGAACTTGAGAAAAATACCTCAGCCTTGCAGACCAAAAGATAACTTCAGACAGAAGTCAGAATAAAGCCACGAGCGTCCACGGAGCTCCCGATCTGTGGAATCGGGATCAGGTTAATTACGTGGTAGGGAAGGGAAGGCTGGAGGTTTCTGCTCCGGACACAAAGCTGGATCTCGGGAGCTTGTGTCAGAGAAGTCGTATGAGCTAACGGTGTTGGATGGAGACACAAAATGCAATCGGAGTTTGAGACAAACAGCTGATCTATAAATAGCAAAACAGCAATTCGCCCCCTTTCCAAAGGTCTGGCACATCTCGCAAATATACTGATATCACTTTTATAATCGACTGCTTGGGGCACTTATTTATTAGGATTATCTCACAATGAGATAATGCATTCCTTGATATCTACATTACTCACAAGCATCCAAAGTCTTTCGTGAACTTCACACATTTGCCATTATTTCCTAAGTCTTCAGGCAACCTCAAACTTTATCTGCTGCTAGGTCAGCTGCACACACGGAGAGGAAGAAATAAGTACGCGTGCTCGCAGAACTTGCGCCTTGCTCAACGTTCCCATCCGCCACCACACACAAGCCAGTGCACATAAATCACGGAATCATTAAGGTTGGAAAAGACTTTTAAGATCATCAAGTCCAACCATCAACCCAACACCACCGTACCCACTAAACCATGTCCCCAAGTGCCACGTCTGCACATTTTTTGAACACTGTTCAACAAAGGTATTGGAAAGCGGCAAAAAAGTCTTGTCTCATTGCAGTGTCTGACCCAGTGCAGCAGAAAGTGCAAGTCTCATTAAAAAACAAAAACCCCAACAAGTAAACTTGTCAATGACAGGGAAGAAGTGTGGATTTTGCTCCTTACTGCTTGGAAGTGGAACTGTGGAAGTTGACCGTTTACCTTCCGCTATGCTCGAGTCTCCACCTGCTATTAGCAGGCACGGTCCATCAACGCTTCCGACTTTCTGACGCACAGCAAAGCTGGCAAAACGCCGAGGCAGCATCGATGGAAGGTGCTGCACGTGCGCAACGGGAGTACGGGGCGACTCCATCCCCTCCACCTGCTCGACGGGAAACGCGGGCTCGCCATGGACCATCCACACAGCAACAGGCTTGAGACGCCTTGCTGGGAATTTGCCTCTGACAGCCACCACCGAGCATGAAGACGTCAGCACCGAGGGGCGAGCTGTGAGATGTGGCTCTTTGGACTGCGTCTACCAGCTGTGGCCCGTACAATCCCCAGCTCCCAGCCCCCAGCCCCGGTCACTGCCACCAGAGGATTCCCCTTACACATAAAAGGACCCCGAGTAATACTGAGCTCTGTCCTTTGCAAGGCTCCACTATATAGGACCCCTAGAACACAGACAAATTCAGAGTCTCACAGAGAGAAGGATGGATTTTTTCCAAGATAAAGCAGTATCCTATTTCATTTGTTGCCCTGCACTGGGGTGAGACCCTTTGGAATGGAGGCAAAAGCGAAGCAGTGCACCTTAACAAAAGGTACACGTTCGTTTTTGACAGGAATATTGCACAGTAGCCCTCTTTAATCAAGCCACAGAGCAGCACAGCAACTGGTGGAAAGAACCCCTCGTTTCCTTCCCCCTCTGCCAGGAGCGACTTTTCAGACCTGCAGACCTGCCAAAGGCGGACTGTGCCTACGATAACGCAAAGAGGCAACGCAAAAGCCTTTGGGCAGCCCGGTCCCCGCTTCAACTGTAGCTGCT
>NW_010543511.1:0-330 GCF_000687285.1 Phaethon lepturus
CTGAGCCCTTCGTCGCACGCCGTGCCGCTCTGCACCGCCCGTCTGGCGCTCAGGGTATTTTTATTTATTTGGTTGGTTGGGGTTTTTTAAAATTACTTCTTTAATAACGAAGTGCTTTCAGATACGCTTCTCATCCAGTGAAATGCGAAGCACTTGTTACTGGCACGTTAGCCTGGTGGGTTTCAATAGCCATAAGAGGGAGGTTTCCACACAGGGTCTCAGCCCCTTCTCACTTGCTCCCTGAATTTAAGTAGCGATGGAAAATGCAGCGTTTTGAACTTTCATCCGTGGTTTTCTCAAGCTGTGCATCCCCCCCCCCCCACGATCCAA
>NW_010543511.1:361-1192 GCF_000687285.1 Phaethon lepturus
AAAAAAAAAGAAAACCCACTTACAGTTCTGTTTTCAGTAATACTGCCCGGTGCATAAAGACCGATTGCATTAATCCACTTCAGCTGAAGAATATTTTGTCACTGCCCGTTCTCTTCTCTGCTAGTCATCTAGATGATCAATGCAAGAAAAAAATAGTTAAAGTGATATCTTTCTTTGTGTCCATTGAAAAAACCTGCAAAGTGATTTTTAAAATTACTTTTCAAATGTCTTCTGATGCAGTTAAGGTAAGAGACAGTCTGTTTTTTGAGAAATCAAGAGGAAAAACTTGCCATCTGACGCTGTTTTGCAGGAGGTATTTTTAGGATGACTCAGACATAAGGCCTGAGAATTGTTCTTGTCTTTAACTGAAGGGAAAAAAATGCTGACATTTTCCTTCCAGCTGTTTTGGTTAAATATTTGAACATATAACCCTAGCCTTTCAGGCAAGATATGAGCTCACATTTTTTAAAGTTTTGGTGAAGTAGCCTGTTCTTAGCATCCAATATGCTGTAAATCTGCTAATTTTTCATTTATCGCTAAAGAGAGGACGCAAGATTAAAAAAATAAAAACAAAGCCCTTTTTACTGTTTTAGAGCAGGAGTTTTGCATCTTCAACGAGAAGCCAAAAAAACCCCCTTTTGACAGTGATACAGACACATGCAAATACGTGCAATGGAAAATATTTGTGTTTGGGCATTTTGCATAAGCCTCATGAGCACTTCGCACCCACCACCCCCATGTAAGCTTTCCCGGTGGCTTGAAAGTAGTCCTCCTCAGTGGCTGCTTCTTCATGCCTGTGTGTGTCGTCGCTGTACGGGGCAACTTGTTCAG
>NW_010543511.1:1223-2815 GCF_000687285.1 Phaethon lepturus
TCATCTCATCCCACTGGCATGGGGGCTCTCCTGAGCAAAAAAACAGATGAAAAAAACCAAAACAAAACCCACAAACAAACCCATAAATGGAAGATATCTTTTGTTCCAGCTTAAGTTGCTGTCAGAAGTTACCGGTTTTGTGTTTTGCAAACCTCACACTTTTCAGTATTTCTGTTTTCCTTGCTGAAATTCCTAAACCTTTCTTTTTTTCCTTAACTGACCATTCGAATAAGGCCTTTACAGTTTTTCTTGAAAATTCCTAATGCATTTCTAAAACACTTTCAAGTTTGTATACTTTGATATGCTGATATCTTTAAAAAAAATCTTTATAAACTACATTTTTTTTGTGGTATAATTAAAATCTGTGAGGTCTCAGTGAAGGTCAAAAATACGAGAATGTAAAGCTGTTGAAAAATCTGGTTTATTTTTTTCACTTAAAAACCTACCAAGCACCACCACATCTAACTCAGACTGTTGCTATCCATTTAATGATCTATCACAGCAGGAGGCATGTAAAACAAGAAGCGTATTTTACTGCATGCCAGTCTCCTTCCTCACGTTCCTAAAAAGCACGGTTACGTTATATGTTTAAAACCTCAAGGAGTTTAATGATATTTCCACACAGCAGATACCTGCTGGGAGAGATGTGTTGGACAGTAACATGAAAAAGGTTTAATACTGGTGTAAGAAAAGCCATTGCACCCATATTGTTTCATTTTATTTTACACATGTGCATATATACACACACACACACATATATATATAAATTTATATATATAGCTGTTACATGATGTTACCTGTGCTTTGCTTTTTTGTGGTATGCACCTGCCTGGGATAACCAAGAGCTGACTCCATTCCTTGTTACACAGCTACCGTATGGAATCTCCTCTCGATACAGCGGCGCGTATGATAATTTCCTCTTTTATTGCTGCTCCACTTTTTCCCCTCTAGTAAGCACTGGGTGAGAAGTGTCCCATCTTAAATGAGAGTGTGTCTGTCACTGTCGTCGTTTGCTTCTAGATGCACGCTATTCCAGAAGGCTCCCCGCCGAAGGTTGGGGACGTTAGGATAGGTCTTACGGGAAAGTAGTCAGGATACATACTATTCTGCCATTTTCTGGGAAATAAAGAGGGTGCCGTACCTGCCATGTATTAGAAATTTCCATTAGTTAAATTACTTTCTCTTACCCTAGTAGAAGTAAGCAATATTCTAGTGATAAAGAAATGTTCCCTTTGTAAAATTTTCAGATTAGACAGTATCTTCAGTATCACAGGTTTAAATCTGAAATAATACTGAATCAAGTTTTGGATTGGATAATATTATTTGCAATTAATAGTGGACTTCGCCTTTTTCAGTGCCTCCTGGCACTGAAATGTGTAATGTATTTTCGCTTGTGAAGAGTCGTCAGAGGCGCGTACCACTAGAGAGTCTATAATATAATTATGAAATAATATGGTATGCTGCCTGAAACAATTTGCCTTAAAATGTTTCACGTATGGCTACTTCAATGAGGCACGAGAGAAGGAAACGGCCGGATGATATAAATTCGGTGTTGGTTAGCGGGTTATCGTCGGCGTGCGTGCGCGTTGTCG
>NW_010543511.1:2952-54047 GCF_000687285.1 Phaethon lepturus
GGGCGGGCGGGGACGGGCGCGCCGCGGGTCTCCTACGGCGGCGTTACAACGTGCCTGGGTGTAATAGGAAGAGCCGGTAGCTGTGTGATCCGGCTCGTTAGGAGGACGTAGTCCTCAAGGCGGTGTTCAGCGAGTAGGCCCACGATGATACCCGTGCCTCGGTGCGCTCGGTTTCCAGAACCAGAACTTTTTTGGCATTCACCATGTTTGAAACTGTTCTGCACAGAGCTACGTCCGTAGGTATGAAGACACATACGCAACAAAAATACCTCATTGGGGAGAACGTACCGGGAGATGCAGGAAGTGTGGGAGACTTTCTGTCTGCCTACCAAGCATGTGTTTACCTAGTTATTATTTCTGCTATCTGTGGTTCTTCTTTTGGGATTACAGTCTGACAAAGAAGTGGTTGGGAATTTCTGATAGGAACTCATTTTTCTTTTTAAATAAGAGAGAGAGAATTCAGCGAAGCAGTTCAAAACATTTAATCTTTCTGGCAACCTAACGTAGCACGCTTCCAAAATACTGAAGTAATTTTTCTCTGTAAAACAGGATGGTCATGAATTTAAATGCATACATTTCCTGTAGCATTTATGTAGAATATGCAGGTAATTCCTTCAATAATGAAACTGCAGTTGCCTGTAACCTTAAGTATAAATTTTGGTGACAAGTCTTTTACATCGCGTCAAAAGATGAACGCCGTGTCTTGTCCGTTAGATAACAGAGACGAAAGGAGTTTGATAGCCAATCTGTGGTTTTCACTGCTTGTTGCTTTTTGGTAAATCTTACAGGGTTAATTTGTTGATGGTTTTTTTTTTCCTGTGTGTTCATGTATTTTATCAGCTGTCCTGCAACTTGGTAAGTTCCATCACCTTTCTGTAAAGCAATAATCCGTGGGAAAACACAGATTATTGTGAGATTGTTAGATACATTTTTCTCTAATAGCATTAGCGGCAGATGTATATAAAAGATGTTTTGTTTAGGTTTCCTCGTATTTTTGTTAGAAGTTGTAATTTACAGCCCTTTCTATACCAAAATGTAGAGACACGTAGAGTAATTCAGCTGTAGCTGAAATCCAGGAAGATGTTCTGTGTCAGCTCTTCAGTGTTTAAAGTGTGCCTGCAGAAGCGGGTTGGTAAAGAGCTGGTGAAGGGTGGCTCTCCTTTTGAGTTGCCTGTGTTTGTCTTCAGCAGCCGGTAAGTCAGTGCAAAAGAAACTGTGTCTAAAACTTCCCTTTAAATACGTACGCATGTCTCGCTGACCTCAGAGGCAGAAGGAAGAAGTTTGGCTTCTTCCACCACCAAATTGCAGTGGTAGTCTTTCTCGTTAGAAGCTTCATTTGCTCCGGCTCTGGGAGTCTGCCCGGTTTGCATCCTTGTGAGATGTTCCGGTGCATTCTCTGGGACAACGTACAGGGGAGAATTTACTGAGCTTTAGTGAGAAAGGAAACCTGGCACTAGTTTTGAGAAGCAGAAACGCAGAACTGGAGCGAGCTGAACAAAAAACTCAGTCTTAAAACCTGCGAGAAGGGTTTGTTTCTTTCAGTTATGATTTTTTGGTTTTACTGAGAAAATAATTGGAAAACAATTTCAGACTTCAGCAGTGAACAAATGGTTCCAATGTACTTGAGTGGTTCAGCTCATAAATATTAGAGAAGTCATTTAAACCCACTGATTTAAAAGTCTGTTGAAGAAAGGACCATTTCCTAGAAACTTGGCTTTGTATAGGAACGGTGAGTAAAAGTCAGACTGAGTATCAGCCTCCACACTCGTGAAAAAAGTGGTGAGGACTTTGCAGAGCTGTCCTCCTCCTCCTGTGTATGGCAGCCATGAAGTCTGGTATTTCTTGAGATGTACCAGTGGAATTGGACAGATTTAGGATGAATCTGGTTATGTTCTATCCTTTCAATTTAATTTTCTAAAAACTGGCCCCCGGGGGCGGGAGAAAAAGAAAAAGAGAAAGTTTTCACAGGTGTTTTGGAAAGTGATCGGTTGTATCTGAAAGCCCTGTTCCAAGCTCAGATCTGGTCAGTCCGGCCGTAGTTTGATGTGGAGCTCAGCCTCTCGCAGTGCCGCCGCCTCTTGCCAGCACAACCTCTTATCCAGAAGGCTCTCGGAGGACTGTTTGCTACCAAAAAGAAATGGGTCTCAGGTTTTTGTTCATTCCAGTCGCTCCTTTTTTTGCTTCTTGCTCTGCACGTGCAAACGCACGCGCGTGCAGAACGTGGCCCCCTCCCCGCGGGATCCCCTGCGCGACAGCAGCAGAAACGCGGTTCCCTTCCCGGCACCGATGGGGGGGCGGGGGGGGCAGCGGGCAATCCGCGAAAAACGGGGCGAGAGTAAAGACTTGAGGCCTCTTCTTGCTCCTGCTGTGTGCGTGGGAATTTTGGGTAGTTTCGCAGAGGAATAAGCACAGGGCTGCTGCTCTCCCCCTGCTCCTCCTGGGTGAGAGCGTTGGCTCCGTTGCTTCACGTAGCAAATCCTGCTTGCCGTTCCTGTCGCCGCCTTTAACGCCGCATTGTCTTGTTCTGACAGCATTTTTCAAAAACGTGTTAAAATACTCTGTAATGCACCGTGATACCCATTCGGAAGAGTCCCCTGACTGCATGAATTGTCATAGGTGGTACGAAGGCACGGTGGGATTAGCTGTTGATTGCAGACCCCACCAATGCTTTTCTTTCTGCAGTTTCGTGTAATTTCACATGTCAGTAGCCTTCCTGGTAAAACATGGTAAAATTTTATATGGCTGTATTACTCATAATATACCTCGTATTTACATGTGAATGGTATCACTCCTAAATGTAAACAGATAGTTCAAGACAGTTTTCCGTAAATGTCTTTCTAAAATATTGCTGGTTTTATATATGTATTTTAATAATGACTTCTCTTTCTTGCAGACAAAATTGAAGAAGCACAAAAACAACTTAATGGAACAGAAGACCAACAGAGAGGTAATAAACAAACCTCAAAAATGAAATAGGAAAAAAATAACCCCAAAAAATGCATTGGGATTCTAGAGGCTGATCCAAAGCCTTCCTGCATCAGTGAAAAGACTCCGCTGGGCTGGGCGCTGGATGAGGCCCCGGGCATGTCTATCTGCACATCAGGGGCTGTGGTCTGTAACGCCCCAGTTCTGCTGAGACACAAAGGCTTTTTTTTAACCACTTGAGTCACTGCCCTGACCTTGATGAGACCGATGAAGCTGTAGCATTAGGGATGTGCATAGGTTATTGACTACAGCCTGTGCTAACTGTTGGTTTGTTCTACCTAATGATTTACCTAATCATTAATAACCGTATTTGTTTTATGGCAAGCAATACGTGATGATTTATAACAGATGCTGAAGGGGGGATTGATCATCACAGGTTATTTTAAGAAACAGGTGACCTGTGACATTAAATCTGCGTGCTAGGGCTTAGAAAGCTGGTGGAAAGTCATTGCATTTGAAGGCTGGCTGACTGCAGTGGTGCCTGTTTGGTTGTGGGAGAAAGCTCATCTGCAGACCCAGAGAGATGCCCAGAGGGACTTCACCGAGGGATCCCAAACAGTACGTTGCCAGGCTACTACCGGGCCCATCACAGGAGACCCGTGTCCATCTGCACAAGCCCAAAGGAGCACAGGGGCAGGCAGAAACCCAAATTAAGGACTCAGAGGAAGGGAGAGCCTGCCCAGTCCCCTCCCAGCGCTGTCCCCACAGAGCCTCAGCCCCAGTATCCAAGGCGTGAAACTCATCACCACGAGCGATTGGGACCAGCTCTCCCAGTCACTTTTTGGAGTAACAGCGTTGCTATTTGGGGGTGTGGGACATGTTGGGGGTGCAGGGGAAGAGCTTTTGGGGACTGCATGGGACTTACGGAATGTCTAGGAGATGAACCAAAGGTGGAAAAAGTGAGGGATTTAGGTGATATAGGAAGGAACAAATGTGGGAAGTAGATGAATAAAAGGGTCTGTTTGCATGCCAGCAGGGGCTGGCCATGACACTTGTATGGCCATGTTCTGCTCCTGACCAGCACAGTCTGTCCTGCCTCCTCATTAAACCACACCGTTGACCCTTTCCCAGTAGGAGGCTCTACTCCCAATGTGTATGGAGGGGTCTGTGGTGCAGCAGCTGGAGAGAGCCTGGGTGTGATGGCTAGCGAAGATCCTGCCAGATGAGCCAGTCAGTAGGTGAAGTGAGCTGGGGGGCCAGGTTGGGTTTGGAGGGCTCTGAGGGCCACCTCTGGGTCTGAGAGGGGCTGCTGGTCTGTAGGGGCAAGAGCAGAGGAGGGTGGCTGTAGAGACCAGGGGAGTCCTGGACAGCTTTGGCTGCACGTGCCATGGTCTGTACCAACAACTGGAGTGGGACTGCAGCCTTGGAGGCTCATATGTCCAGGTGCAGCAACTGGGGAGACCGGGATCCAGGGGTGGCTACTGGGCAGACTGGGTTTCTGAGCCCAGCTGCTGGTGGGATGCACCTTGGACATGTAGTTATATTCCTATTAATGGACTTCCGTCTTGCTCAGCCAGATCAGGGAGCAGGATGAATTAGTGTTGGCGTAAGTGCTCAGAGTGTCTGTCTGGGATTTGTATGTCCAAGCCACATATATGTATATATATGTGTGTATGTGGTGTATGTGTGTGCTCTGTGTGCATGTCCCCATTGGGAAAACATTTTCAGCCTTGCCTACTGGTTGGACCTGGGGGCATGGAGCAGCAGCAGCCTTGCTTCTCTTCAGCTGCCAGAGTTGGCATGAGATGTTTTCCTCTTAACGGTAGTACCCTGTGGCAGTGCTTTGTCTTGTTCTGTGTAGGCATTCACCTTTCGCGGTAGTGAGCTGTCCTTCTGGCCTGTGACACATCTGGGAACAGTGTTGTAAATCGTTGATGCTCTGTCCTGGAATCAAAGTTCATTATCTTTTGAAACAATTAACTTCAAAACTTTTTGAAGGTTAGAGAACAGAAGAAATACCCATGTGGATCTCGGCAAGGTCCAGCATTTGGCTTCCAATGGAGGCAATAGGACCTACTGTTTAAGGACAGCACGTAAGCCTGTCCACTTTCTTTAGTCCATTCCCCTCCCTCATGCTGTCTACAGACATTGGATTAGGGTTGTCTGCCTCATCTCTTTAGTATCTAGACATTTACGGGTCTGTTATCCATGAATCCTTTTGATTCAGTGCTGTCTGCATCCAGCATCCTCTGGCAGCAAACTGCGGAAGTTCGCTACCAATTGCATAAAAAAGTACATTATTTTATCTTTTTTTTTCCTTCAATTTCCAATTCTTCTTCAATTTTCAACAGGTGTCTCACAGTTCAAGCATTGTGTGATTTGTTAAATAGCTGTTCCTACGTCACCTTATCCACTGCCTTTGTGATTTTATATATTGTGTCCATATCTTGTTCAGTTTTCTTTTCTCCAAACCCATGACTGGTTTAGTTTTTCAATGGAAGGTTTGACACAAACTGTCTAGCACAGGCGCCAGGGCTGTGATGTTGCTCTACATATTTGTAGAAGGTGGAAGAGGGGAAAAAAAAATGGCTAGATGGTAATAGCAGTCCTTCAAACATTTACAGAGACTTTTCAACATACTAGGCCTTCTACTAAATAGTTTTGATGTGTATTTGTTTAGCGGATTGTAGGTAAGTGGTATTGTCATCCAAACATAAAAAACTTGTCATGTAAAGTATTGCTGTCTGCTTTTGTTGCTGTTGGTCTTGCGGAAGTAATATTGCTCTGGATTATTTTTTGTGATGGACATGCTCAAGCTAAAGATGAGGTAACCTCTGCTTTCAGGCATTTGTTCTCACATGTGGCCCAGTAACATCTTTGCACAAAGGAAGATAAATTCTCTAGTGTAAATTTAACGAGGTACTCTGAAAAGGATGGGGTTACAAAGATTTACGTAGTGGTAGCACTCAGCTTTCAGCATCTCAGAATCCAAGAGATCATTGCTTAATTTTTGGCTTCTAAACTAAATTCATATAGCTGGCAATTGAAAAATAAATGTTTACATAGAAAATTGATACAGCAATAACTAAGATAATATGGTTATTCTTTTCTTTTCAAATGCAAAATGTCCTCTACCTTTTTTTTTTTTTTTTTTTTTTTAGTTTCTTATATGTCTGAATAGATAGATTTCTTGCTAATATGAAGTTAACAAAGTGATTTAAGCTTTAGAGTATGAAGGCCACTGGAAAAAAGAAAGTACCTGTTTTGAGCTAAAAAAGTAAACAAAAATGTGAATGTATTGACATAAGTTATTTTAAATCACAATCCAGTGTATACAGATTCACATGAAGTATGGTTACATATTTTTCCTCTTTGTTCATTTATTTTGTCTTTCAGTTCATCTAGATCACTTGAGATTTGTTTATTTCCTAGCTGAAATGAAGAAGGGATGTAATTTTGTGGAATTTATCATAAGTTAACTACCTCTCTGTCAGTAGCAGAGCTGTCGGTGGCACAGCATATTTGCAGGGAGGAATTTTTCATAAGTTTAATCATGTTGGGTTTCTGCTGACTAGCATTGTGCAGTGATCAGTCATAACTTTATACATGTGTGGGGCGTAAGTTAAATTTAATTGACTACAAACAGATATGTATTTAACACCTTGTTTTGCCACCAGCTGTAGTAATCCAATTAAGTGCAAATTGGAATTTGATTCTATTAAGCATAGAGGAGACAGTAAATGAGCAGCCATAGTTTTCAAGTTTGCGGACTTTGGTTATTTAGTATAAAGTTGCAACTGCAAGACCTACTTTTTTATTTTGTGGAGTGATAGTCCACAAATACATTCAGGTTATGGGTATTCAAATGGACTGCCACTTGGCACCAGAAACATGTTTGTTAGGGGTCATGCTCACCTTCCCGCTCAGTGAGTATGTAAGGTGGGTAATTCTTAAATCATTTCATTTTCTCTCAGCTGCCTAATTGCTGCCATGAATTTTCAGTAGGAGAAGTTGTGCTTCTCTAGCTTTGATGGTATCTCCCAAGGCTGTTTTACAACCTGGGTGTGCCCCTACTTTGGGGTTAAATTTCATCTTCTGGCATATGCCCGGCATTTCGTTAGTGTGATAGAGAAGGCCTTGCTCCCAGCAAGTGCTCCACATGGTGTTCTTTAAGACCTGGAAGGGATGGTGAGCTTGAACTACACAAAATTTCTCCTTGAGAAGGCAGTGAAAACTTTCTCTGATGTGGGACCCAGTGGGTATCATGGGCTGGAAAACAGTCAGTCATATCTGACCGCTTTATCTTTCATCTACCACCGGTCATCCTCCTAAGAAAGCCATCCCAAGAAAGTCTCTCTGTCTTCTCCCTTCCAGACTGGTAAAGTCAAGTCCTCTCAGATCCTTGTGATTACCACAGAGGCTTCTGATTTGGTCATCCCCAGAACCAGTTCAGCCACTGAAGGCCAATATGAAGCGCTGTAAGCATTTGTTTTCTTCTTTATCCGTTGCAGCAGTTCTCTGCCTATCACAGCAGTCTGGGTCCTAGGTACATCAGCTCCACCAACACTGTCATTGCATTCTTTAGGACTAGTGGAACTGACTTGGTTATCTCCATACTTGGCACCAGCAATGCTAAGATTGCCACCTAAATCTCTATCTCTGCTTCTGAAACTGTTCAGGGAACTAAAGTTGGTGACAAACTCCAGCAACACCATGATTTGCCATAAAATGAATGGCAGATCCCCCGAAGAACCATCATGGGGCCTGATCTATACTCTGCATTGCCCACCAATCCTGGGCTCTCTCTGGCCATTACAAATACTATTCTGGACTCAACTACATCATTTCAGATAACTTCTTCTTGCCATGTCACAGCCAAAGGGATCAATGATAAATGGCTAGATCAGATGGACAATGGATTTACTAATTCTGCTTCTCAGTCGTGGCAACTGCTGTGTCCTCAGAGTATAAGGTGGTTTGGGATGGTCTTGGGACACATGTGTGTTCCTCAGCTTCATTACAGTTTAGACTTGCAGACAGGTTGTGTGTCAGGTGTGAATGCATCCCTTTGAATAAACTGCTGTTCTTGTTAGATCAAGTTTTTGGCTTTCTGCAGTGTCGTGGTTTAACCCCAGCTGGCAGCTAAGCCCCACGCAGCTGCTCGCTCACTCTCCCACAGTGGGATGGGCAGAGAATCGGAAAGGTAAAAGTAAGAAAACTCGTGGGCTGAGGTAAAAACCATTCAACAGGTAAAGCAAAAGCTGTGTGCGCAAGCAAAGCAAAACAAGGAATTCATTCACTATTCCCATGGGCAGGCAGGTGTTCAGCCATCTCCAGGCAAGCAGGGCTCCATCACACGTAATGGTTTCTTGGGAAGACAGACGCCATAACTCTGAATGTCCCCCCCTTTCCTTCTTCTTCCCCCAGGTTTTATTGCTGAGCATGATGTCATATGGTCTGGGACGTCCCTTTGGTCAGTTGGGGTCAGCTGTCCCAGCTGTGTCCCCTCCCAACTTCTTGGGCACCCCCAACCTCCTCGCTGGTAGGGTGGTGTGAGAAGCAGAAAAGGCTTTGACTCTGTGTAAGCACTGCTCAGCAGAAACGAAAACATCTCTGTATTATCAACACTGTTCTCCGCACAAATCCAAAACATAGCCCCATGCTAGCTACTGTGAAGAAAATAAACTTTATCCCAGCCAAAACCAGTACATGCAGGAGAGGGAGTTGGGTAGACTGTCTGTACCTATTTCTTCAATAGGTAAAATTTTAAACAGTTGACTGTCACTGCAAGCTGTATGCAACATAACAAATCCATCCTGAACTCAGACTTACAGTCCCTCTAATGACATACAGGCATCTGCCAGTCTCCTCTTCTGATCTCTTCCCAGGACTGGCAGGTATATCTCTGTGTAGCTTCAAGGAGAAGCCTGTTTTCAACGTGTCTTATTAGGGATCAGAGGCTTTGTATTACCTGCTGCCTCAGTAATTGTAGCTGACTTTACTCAGACAACGCATGGGAAGATTTACCTCTTGAACACCACCTTTCCTTCAAGGTCTATGCTTCATAGCATGGACCAGGAGGATCCATGTTCTGGTGGCTCTTTTTATTACAGTACTCCTGGTCTCGTCCTGAGAAGAGACAATGTCGTAAATAGCAGAAGGGAATAAGCTGTCAGTTAAGTTTCAGATCAGTGCATTGTGTTGGTCCCCTCCAGTTTACCAATTCAGATAGAGTGAGTACTCATTTTGGAGCACCCACTTGAGTTGAAGGGGTTAGGTCTGTTCTTAAACTGTGTTAAGGTTTATTTAGCACCTGCTTGAGCCTGTCATTTGCCTATCAACCAAGTTGCTATACTTTCTCACTCCATCATTTTCATATTCCTTAAAGAGCTCTTCCAGTTTGCCAGTCTCCTCTTCTGATCTCTTCCCAGGACTGGCAGGGATATCTCTGTGTAGCTTCAAGGAGAAGCCTGTTTTCAACGTGTCTTATTAGGGATCAGAGGCTTTGTATTACCTGCTGCCTCTAATTGTAGCTGACTTTATTCAGACAACGCATGGGAAGATTTACCTCTTGAACACCACCTTTCCTTCAAGGTCTATGCTTCATAGCATGGACCAGGAGGATCCATGTTCTGGTGGCTCTTTTTATTACAGTACTCCTGGTCTCGTCCTGAGAAGAGACAATGTCGTAAATAGCAGAAGGGAATAAGCTGTCAGTTAAGTTTCAGATCAGTGCATTGTGTTGGTCCCCTCCAGTTTACCAATTCAGATAGAGTGAGTACTCATTTTGGAGCACCCACTTGAGTTGAAGGGGTTAGGTCTGTTCTTAAACTGTGTTAAGGTTTATTTAGCACCTGCTTGAGCCTGTCATTTGCCTATCAACCAAGTTGCTATACTTTCTCACTCCATCATTTTCATATTCCTTAAAGAGCTCTTCCAGTTTCTTGCCTGCGGCTGGAGATGCTGCATGTGGAATTTGAAGACAAAGCTGTGTATTCGCCTGCATCCTCAGTTTCAGATCCTCAACATAGCTTCTTGGTCTGTGAAGATGGATTTCTAAGTTGCTCTCACTTCTTCTAGAAGTCCAAACAGTTGTTACAGATCTATCTTGACAACAAGAGTTCCCTTCCAGAGGTACCACAAGTTTGTCCCTAAGACAGTATCGGAATTTCACCCAGATTAGTTCTCTTTCCAGAGTCTCATGCTTCGATATTAGTAGTGCCCTCTTCATTTGCATCCTGAGAAGCAGAAACATTGTTGGCAGGTCCAAGAGTTTTGTTTGACTTGATCAGTGGTTGTTTAAATGGCAGCAGGCTCTGTCAGTATTTCCTGGGAAACCACCAAGACAGAACCAGTCAAAGCCCTGGTTTGGACTCCAGCAAGGTCCAAGCAACTTCTGGGGTGCTGTTGAAAAATACCTTTCTTTCCAGCCTCTGTCATGGGGCTACCTAAAGCCTGTCTGCACTTTCAGTGGGTGCTGGTCTCTCCCTGAGGCCTTAAGGGTGACACAGCATCTGGTGGAGTGGCTCCGTAGTCACTGTTTGCGTGCAGGGCTGTAAGACTTCCATTCGCTTGCTTAGGTCCATGTATAGCCGTGTGGGACCCCCCATCGTGTGCATGTACATTTCCAGCTGTCGTGGAAAGAAAGAGTAAAGAAAGGAGAGATGACGTTCCAGCAGCAAATACTCTCTGAGATGCACAAACATGCACATATGTTCCCCTCCCACACTTGCAGTCCCTTCAGAGTCGTGTGTTGGCATGGAGGAGAGGCAACTGAAATGAAGTGCCCTTTACCTTGTTTGCCCATCTGCTGTTTTTTTTAAGTGGAATATTATTTTTCTGGTAAATTGAACGACACTGAGATTTAGGTGAGGAAGTTTTTCATTATAAATGGAAGCCTGAGACTTCAGAAATGTAAGTTCTGCTGCAGATTCATGGTAGACATACTTTGTATCTTCAGAGTCCTTCCAAACCCTCCCTACCTTACCATCCCTCTTGTTAAATGAATGCACATTATTAACAAAATTATGGAGGGAGTTTCAAATGCGTTATTATAAATATACCAGCATTCTCCCTAAATAAACAAAACATTGCATACGTCTTACCTTAAAGATCGATGCCCTGTTTAAGTTGCCACGTCCCAGCTTACACACGACTCTCACCGGCCCACCATCTGGCCTCAAAGGAGCAGCCAGGTCCCTTCCCTCCTCTCCCCTCCCCGCGGGCACTCCCGATCCCGCTTCCTGCCACTGCCTCTCCCTGCCAAAAAGCCGGGTGTGCTGGTGATGTACCCTGCTCCCCAGGTCATCAGCTGTGGTCAATACCGTATTCTTTTGTTCAAGGGAAATAGGAAATTGAAAGAGAAGGGGAGAGATCAAGCACAAATCTGGAAATGTGATGCTAAACAATTGAAGCATTTTGATTTACCGGCTTAGAGTGACCTCATCCTTCACAGATGTTTCCCTGAGTTTTTCCTGTAGGTTGCCAAGCATGTGAGCTTTCTGGATTCTTTGCTGCTGTGGTACCCACGTACTGTCATTAGTCCAAAACATTTTCTTTCCATTTTGTATTTGTAGGAAACTGTGCCTTACTTTTTGGGCAAGACACGTAACCAAGACCCAAAGTTTCATTTGATTCTTTTCATCTTTCCATCCTTATCTTCAGCAACTATATGGGCTAGAAATACATTCGCTCTAAATGGAAGTTTATAATCTTCAAAAGTTGCAAGTTGCAGCAGTGTCCTGTTTGCTACTTATCACCGGTGAGAGGATTAGCTTGCGTTTTTATTCTTCTGGTGACATACACCAAACATACTTACCTTTTACTTTCCAAATGTTCAAAACTACAAGCTAGCAAATGCTATTTCATGCAATTCACTTGTGCATTTTCCCCGATGTCTGATTTCATAAAGTGGTTGTATCTACATTAAAATATATCAATACATGTGTCTGAGAGGTAATTTATTTAAATTGATCTGTGTACGTCAAACTATAAGGCTTTAAATCAAGACTGAATTATTTTCCTCAGATATTTACAGCAGCTCAGACAGCCATGATTGGCTCAGTGCAGGAGCTATTCGTGTCTGGAGCTCATGTCATACAAGATCTCACATTTTCATAGTCCCATCTATTCTTAAAATCTCTGGTGTTTTCACATTGAGGGAACATTGCCTCCTGCTAATAACAACAATGATGACTTGAAAGGTCCTTTCTGTCTTCAGGCACATTCAGTGCAGGGTTTTGTACCCACAAAGGACAGTGAGAAAACTCTCCTGATTTCTGTGGGAGCGGGAATAGTCTCTGATATAATTTAACCTCATTTTTCATTGCTTTCATCTCCAATAGTTAAGTATATTTTAATGTCCTCATTTTACCAGTGGGGGCAAACTGGTAGAAATGGAGATGTTCACATGTTCTTTGCTCTGAGAAACAACGTTAGAATATGGGCTTAACCCAGGGAAGTTTTCTGGCTCCTGTAAACCTCCTGGGTTGTGAGTCAAAGTCTGTATCTGTTATTTCTATTTTAATTTTCTTTGTTCCGTACATTTAGTTTAGACTACTAGCAGCTGAAATCTGCTCAGTAAATCCATTGCTGGTGCTAGACACAGCAAGAGCTGCTGTTGTTTTGACAAGCAGACAAACAGACTTACAGTTTAAGATTGAACATTTCATCCTTTGGAGCTACGAGAACTTGGTTAAAGCGTTAATGGGATGTTCAAGTAATAGTATTTTGACATTTCCTGACAAGTATAGCAAATTTTTTGAGTGACAGTTCATCAAAAGAGATTCCAACCTGCAAGTATCTTTTTCAAAGGGACACTATGCAAATTAACTTTGGAAAACAATTGTCAGAAAAGCATCTTCCTGATAGTGAATGGGAAGTGGCCATTCCAAATCACGGTGCGGTGCGTTGTTAAATCAGTGGCTGTGTTTTCAGACGCAGTAACGTTTTGAGCTTGACCCCGCTTTAGTGAATAGAAGGATTTCTTGCAAGCCTCTCAAACCTGAGGCCAGAACAAGCTCATTTTTGTGCTGGGAGGATGCTGAGCTAACGAACTAGCTAATTTGAGAGGCATACCTACGAGCATGTAGTAAATGCAATAGGTTGCTAATTTTAGCTGATGTGAGCTGGGAGCAAGCCAGTTGTGGAAATTCAAGATCTTTCACTTGTTAGCTTCCTTGCAGTCTGCCTTGCATATGAGTAATGAGTATTTTCTTCATACTTTCCAGCTACTCCTTTAGCTCGGGGAGTTGTTAATTTCCTTTGGCCTCCTTCTAAAGGGAAAATACAACATATAAATGGATGGCGAGTTAGGTACAGTGTACCACTCTCTGGTAGTTATGCTGTAGGCTGACCTGGATGGAGTCTTTCATAGGAATCTTCTGAAAAGGAGCACGTGTGCATGGCGAGGCGGGGGAAGAGGCTGCGGACAACTGTGGAAAAGGGCAGGCGAGGCTGGGGAAAGGCGAGAGCTGTGAGTAGCTCAGTGGGACCTCCTACTGATGCCAAAGCAAACCTGCCCCGGGGAGATCATCCTTCCCACCTCTGGCACACCAGACCAAGCTTCCATGGTTAGGACGTTCCCGGCATCTATTTTTCCATCAAATCAACTTCTCCGGCGAGAGTCGTGTTCACAGCGCCATTCAGTCCTAGAAGAAAGACCTGCTGTGTAAGACTTTTCCTGCTTGCTTTGCCAGAGCTCTGATTCCTTTCTCTGTTTTTAAATAGTACGGTTGTTAGGTCTGAGCTCTTTGCTGCTCTTCGTTTCTCTTCAGTTGCTGCAGGCAGTATGGAAATTGCTCCATTTGATCCTTGCTTTTCAAATGGCAGATTATATTTAAGAAATGCAGAGAATATGGCTAAGGAGCTTGTTCTGTTTGAACATCATTATGTGCAAAGGGAGTTTATTTTGCATCTTGTTCCTTTCATTTCTGTTTTTTTCCCCTCAGACTCATGTTTGGGGATTTTATATTCAGTATCTCATCTGACCAGATAGCAGTTGCTCTTTGCTGATAACCCTTAAACTGGTGCCTTTTCACGAGCTATTCTATAATTTTGTTTTAATGGCCTTTCTTCTTCTGTGTGTTAGGGATAGAAGTTATTCTAATGATTTACGAGCCAAACCCTCACTTTCCAGTAACAACTGGTAATCCTTAAATTTCAAACAGATAATTTAATCGTGAAACTGTTCACAACATTGCCCAACATTTGAGGAAGATATCCAGATGTCCCTGAAGTATTTCAGTTAATTTCTGGCAACATACTTTCTCTAACTGGTTATGTTTAAACAGCTTTACTCTTATATGGGTAACTGAGTAGAACTGGCTTTGACTGAGACCTCATTGTCTTGCCTTTGGGGAGGCATCCTGTCTTTTTTCATGTCTTTGGAGTGCCCAGTGAGGAAGAACGACGAGATTGGGATGGCTGGTGATGTTAGCTGTCACAATGTTGTCTCTCCTCTTGCTCATAGTCAGTGCTTTATCTTAACAGCCCTTAAGCAGTTACTAGTTTAGTATTAAGGCCTCTGTGTAGATTAGAAATATTGTGTTGTTAAACGGCTGTAATGCAGAGACAGTAGATAAACTCCATAGAACTACATGATATAGTAAATATTTTTAATTTTTTGAGCATGTTTGAAAACCTGTACTGTACGCCTTTGCTGAATGTTCATATATTGATATTTTGGGTGAGTAGTTAGGCATTAACCACAGGTTGTGTGGTCGGCATTTGCTGTTCGTGTGTTGCCTTTCCTCTGTCTTTCAATAAAATGCTGAAGTCCTGTGAAACTTTACAATGATTCAGTCTCTGCTGGTTTCTTATACACGTAATAGTGTGAAATATCGATCAGTATCGAATGTCATGTTTCATTTTATACGTTTCATGCTGGTCAGGAAATTAACACTTTGGGGGGGGGGAATCCATTTCACTTTGGTCGGAGATTTTCAGATGTGCTGAAATGTTGCATTTGATCCCTGTTCACGTATGGATGTTGGCATTCCTTAGTTGAGGCTCTAGTGTTACCTCGGTGGTCAATTGTTTATTGCTGTTTGATCTTCATGGTCGTCCTCATTAAGCATGCTATTTTGATGGCTAAAAATCTGCTGATTGTTACTTTCTTCACTCAAGCCAAGAAGCTAAATGCACAAAATGAGACAAAACTCTTACAAAGAAAATCTTTCTTGGCCTCGCTAGCGTAAGGTGGTTAACATCCTTACAGCCCATCAGAAGTCTCACCATCAAGGTTGCCTTGATGTGAGTAGCGATGACTTGAAAAGAAGCTATCAGAAAGACAGCTCCAGCCTGCAACTTGTCATTTACTCTTTACCTATCCCAAGGCCAAATGGGAGTTGGCAGGCTCTCATGTCTGGGATGGAACTGTATCACAGGGGAGCTTGCTGATAAGTCCAAGCTGTGTGCCTCGGGGCGAGGGTGTCTCACCTTATGCTAAAACGTTATTGCACAATTTATAAAGCTAATCCACTCTGCCCTCATTAACGGTGCCGCGGTGTTTCATCTAGCGCGTGAGGGGTAGCCCAGAGTGCACCCTTCTCTCTGGCTGCACGTTTGCTTTACTTCACTTACGAGGCTGTAAATTCTCTCTTGATTCTCGGAGAAGAAACTTTTGTGTTTTGAATTGAGTGCATTATTTCTGTATCTCTTTACCTTAGCCTAGGTTAGTCCAGAAAGTTATTCTGCCCTTTCAGCTTTACTGTATCTGCAGCTCAAAGACTGGTGAAAGAGGTGCTGAGACTTGGGGTCCGAGTAGCCTCTTGCTCACTCCCACACCAGCTCTTGTCTCTCTCAGGCTAGTTTAAAATATAGGCAGGCCTATTCTTTCAGGAAAATGTTACTCAAAGGCAAGAAATACTTCATCCTTTCCCCAGTGTTACCTTCAAAATGACAATTCACTCCTGATAATATAGAATTAGTGGGAAAAGTAGGTTGTATAGTTTAAACTTTGCCGTTTGTACTAAACATTATTAAGTAATGTTTGCCTGTTCTTAACTACTGCTTACTTTTGGTAGCCAGCAATATGGGTATTTCTTGGAATGCATTTAGTTGGAAACCTATGAATTGCATAGGAATAGACTGAGATACGAAGCAATGCGAGTCACATCTGTAGTGATACTAAAGCACCCGTGGAACAAACCAAATGTTTTTAGATTGCGTTGTTTTTGTGGAGGCGCCTGTTAGTTTTGCCATCAGTGAGATGAAGTGTGCACAGAATTTACTAATGTAATTTGTTCAATGTGGAAGTTGCAAATGGGAAAAGGAATTAAGCAACAAGAAAAATAGAAAAGCGAGATTCCTGGGGGATGCTATTCCCCATGTAGCCAGAGAATGTATTATTGGTGTGTATTCTGATCCAGATGACTTCATAAGATGAAGACCTAGAAGCGTGCAAACAGTGTATTGGGTATAAAAGTGAGCAAAAGTACTTTGCAGACCTTCAGCCTTATGTATTCCAGTCTCATAACAGTGGAAATTGATGAAAACTGTGATAAAATGGCTATGATAAAATGGCTTCTGTTAGAAAATTACTAGATTTGGGGACAAGGGGCGAGCAGTGGATGCCATTTTTACCTTGATTTTACCAAGGCTTTTGACACCGTCTCCCACTATGTTCTTCTATCCAAGTTAAGGTGTTAAGGTCGGGATAGGTGGACAAGCAGAGGAGTGGTAAGTCTGGTTTCAACAGGTATAAATGCAAAGCCCTGCACCTGGGCAGGAGGAGCCCCTGCAGGGAGACCGGGAGCTGACTGACCAGGGAGCAGCTCTGTGGGAAGGCGCTGGGGGTACAGTGGGCCACATGCCTGGCAGCAAGGGAGGCCACATCCTGGCCTGTATGAATGAAAGCACAACCAGGAGATCAAGGGAAGGGATTATCCTCCCCCACTCAGCGGTCCTTGGACCATGTTTAGTTAGCGTGTCCAGTTTTGGGCCCCCCGGTGCAGGGGAGAACATGAAGAACCCGGAATGACTTCAGCGTTGGGACACAGCAACCATCAGGGCTGGAGCACTTGTCCTGTGAGGAGAGGCTGAGGGACCAGGGCTCATTCAGCCTTGAGAAGAGGTGGTTTTGTGGGCAGTTTTAGTGGAGTCAGGCTCTTCACAGTGGAGCACGGTGAGATGATGAGAGGCAACAGGAGTAAGTTGAAATAAGAGTGGCACGGACTGGCTTGTTCCCCATGAGGACAGTCAAGCAGTGGAAGATGTTGCTCACAGAGGCTATGTAGACTCTCTCCTTAGAGGTTTCCAAGACCCTACTGGACAAAGCCCTAAGAACCATGGTCTGCTCCCATAGCTGGCCCTGATTTGAGCAGGAGGTTGGACGAGAGATCTGCTGAGGTCCCTTCCCACCTGAATTATCTTGTGATGTTATGAAATATGAAAACCTGGTGTGAAATGACCCTGAGGACTGGGGAACCTCTCTCTTGCTGACAGCCAATACAATACCTTTGATGGGTCACATACTAACCCCTTAGTGTTGTCTGTTAAAAACACCGAGAAAGGAATCATGTGTTTACAGGCAGTATGAAATCATTAAACCATACTTAACCTCATCCACACCTTAGAGTAGTATGGTGCTATGGTCCAGTATTTGCCGATAATGAACATAAGGACAAACACTGGCATAGCTGAACACTTGATCCAATCCCTATCAGACTGCTTTAGTCTTTGAATGTCAAAGCTCCTCCCCCTTTTAATTAATTAGTGTCAAACTGTGCTTTACATACAGATCAAGTAGTTTTTAAGGGTCTTCTCTGTATATGTTTGAACTGGTGTCCTCAGCAACAAAAGCTCTTAAGCATAGATTAAGTCTGCTGACAGGTTTTCAAATATCGCTGCTGATTTGGAGTGCACCAAGATTCTTCACTTTCATTCTGACCTCTGAAACAGGGAGTGATCACCCTGTGACCATCTCAAGAAGTCTGAAGTTAGGCTCCTGAAGTAAGACTGTTAAAATTGTTGGTGATTGACTTTAAAATTGCCTCTATTTGTGCTTAAAATTAAACACTGCACATGGGTTAATCTTGTTAAAAACTTTCTGTTGACTGTGAATATTTTCATAGTTGTATGTGTGGTTTATGTAAATGCTATTTTTTAATTTTTATTATACTTTGGAAAAAAACTATAATTTTAGGAAAAATATTTGTGGCTGCTCTTAACAGGTAGGAGGCAATATGAAGCTAAAGAGGTAATTGAATAAAAAAAAGAAAGTTTAGTTATGCCATGCTGTGTTTAATGTAAGTTCTGGTGGCCTTACATTTGCCGGCAAGACTTACTTCTTTATGTCATAATCATGTTCTTTACTTATTCATGGAAACAGACCCAGTGGGGTGATTCATGAGTGCTTTCAGTAGTGAAATCAAAATTAAACAAGTATCAGATGTCAAGAATAAGAATATTTTGAATATCTAAAGGCACCGGGAAGCTTAGCTTTAATCAGAATAAGATCCATAGTAATGGTCCTTCTCCTTTGAAAACCCTTCCATCTTTGGATTGCTACCATTGTTAGGTGTTGGAGTAACCTCTTAGTTGTATGTTTAAGACATGAATTAGTATTTGAACACTTTCAGAAGAGGCTTGATCTTACTTGCGGTGCCCTGGGAGTGGAAGAACTGATTTAGGAACTCAAGCTTAGGCACTTGGATTTGAAAATCTGGTCTCCGTATGTAAATCTACAGTGATTTTTTTAAATTCTGCAACATAAAGTGAGGATGTGAGATGAAAATTATGCCGTTCGTTGGGCTGTAGAGGCAGGTAGTGGTTGCTTGTTCCATCTTTCACAGGGTAGCACTGACGGAGAAGGGAGCTTGGTGCCTTGCTTCAGTTCCTTCTTCGGTTCTCTTCCTTTTCTTTAAGTGCAAGCACATAGCTCTGTTAGAAGGGAGAGAAAGAGAGTGGGTGTTATAATGACACATAGGCTTTGAGACAGGCAGTTCTGGAAGTTACTTAAACAAAACCATTGAGATCATTTTGTCAAGACACCGTCTAGTTCACCAGCAAATGCTTCGGAAGAAAAAATCAGATCTCTTACACCTTTCCTTTATTTGCTGCTTGAGTTACTCTGCCAGATTGCTATCTACACCATCACGCTTGTTTTCTTTTGCCCTATTTCCTGTGCACAGAGCAAAGCGCGGCAGAGAAATTATAGGTGAACAAAATCATGTTTAGAAACATCGGTTTTTCTTGTCATGTTTTGAGTGTAGAATTTGTACGGAAGCAAAATAATTAAACAGAGAATCTCGATAGCAAAGCTGAACAAAGCCAACCAGGCAAAGTGCAAATGAGATGCCCTAATGTCCATGGGATGTGAAAAGTCAGATGCTGAGCACAGTGGCACCGTTACCTTTTCTCTTGGGCTGGATAACTTAATCCTATTTGATATAATACATCTTACATATATACGTTTTGGACAACTGATTGAGGTGACAGCACTTCTCAACAACACCACTTCACCACCTGAGAAAAAAGGGAATTACTGCCGAACGATGAGAAGGGCTTTTGTGATTGCAGAGGGAGAGAGCAGAGCACATGGAGTGGCAGGGAGAGAAAGAAAAGCAGATCAAGTTGTGTGGGGTTTTTTTTTTTCCCCACATGAGGATGTTTTTATGTTCTCTTTGTTCAGGGTCAGCTTGTTGATGTGGGTACATGGCCCGGGCAACTTATCACGCTCCTGAAAGTTTATAGTTCTGAAAGGCAGAGGAGTGTTCAGCATTCTGGGACTGATGCTTTCTGCCAGTTTTGTTGTTGCCTCTGGAAATATTGATGCAGTTGATCTTTGTGCAAGCATGCAGCTATAGATTAACAAAATGTGGAATGGAACATCTTCAGCATAAACTGGGAATACAAAAAGAAGAACGAAAAGCTAAAAATAAGTGAAACGAAGCTGTCAGGGATTCCTTTTTTCCCTGAATAGGCTAGAAATTCGGTTGTTAGCAAACATGAGGTGAGTATTTCCATTAGTAATAAGGATTTCTAAATTATCAAGTAGTAAACTAGGCACAGGACTTAAACTACTGTTAAGCCTTATTATGAAAGTACATTTTACAAGATTTTATGGACAGGTGCACTGAAGCAAACCTGCGACTCCATCTCTGGAATCACAAAAGGTGCAGAGTCAGAAATACAAGAAAGAAACTAGTTTTCATTATTTCTGTAAACTGCATTTCATTGGTATAGAAGCAGCACAATTGGTTGTGAAGACTAAAGAAAATTACTATTTCCATACATAATGCAGTACGTAACTTGCCTGTCTCTATTCTTTTTTCTTTGCTTTTAAATTTCTCAAATTTTATGTTTTGTCATGTGTTGAACAACATTTCTAAAAAGTAAAGCATAAGTAGATTACGGAGGATTCTGATCTTGTATTCATAATGAATTCATATTTTTAATTATTTGATTGGTACATTAGAGATACATTTTTACTTTCTTTAAGGCTTTCTTAAACCACATTACACCTTTCATCTGTGTTGGTTTCCAGTTCACTAGCGTGGTGCAGGTTGAGTATGCTTATTCCTCTGCACTAAGTGGTTGAAAGCCGGGAATAGTAGTTATTTAATATTCTGAGGCATCAGGAAGCAGCACATCATTTGATTGTTCAATTACTGCAGTATAAAACACCTTAGTCTTTTTGTGTACGTTTGTCTGCTTGGCTGTTTGCAATTCCTGGCACTCTTCTCTTCCCAGCTGTGTGTCATCTGCCCAGCTCTTCCTGGAGCACTCTGGTACAAACACCGGCAGTGGGATCCGTGTGGAGGCATCGTTGTGATGGGATTTATCCCATTTATTGGAGCTTTTAAGCTGCAATGTGTGCATAAAAGGAACCAAATTACTTATGCTCAATTAACATGGCCATGGTTCAGAGACATGACCAAACCATGGCTCAAAGCACCCTTTTATAGAATTACCTTGTTATTTTCTCTTTGATTCATGTGAAATTGTTTTTTGTTGTTACTTCTTGTTGTTGTCCCTTTATACGTTGTCTTAAGGCTTTTCTTTACCCAGAAGTGCACATTAACCTCTGTTCCTGAGTAACTCTGTGCAGGTAAACATACTACATGGAGTTACTCAGTACTGCTTCCCAAAATGTGTATGCAGCTGAACCTTTTCAGAGGCATCAGCCCTCTAGTCACATCAGACTTTTCCTTTATTTTGAATATTGGCAATCAGATTAATATGTTTTTGGCTGACAACCTAATGAATGAGTTGTAAAAGCTTAAGAAAATGGATTTGCTTCCATTTAATATTTAGCTTTCTCTGCACTACCAGTGATGGTAGCTGAGGCAGTGGCTATGACTGAATAGATGTTAGGAAAGAGGTAAAAAAAAATAATAAATTAACTAACAGATTAAGTATCATGCTGTTAAGGTAAACAAAGGTGTGTAACATCAAGTACTTATTAAAAAAATAAGCTTGTAAGTGTCAACACTAAAATTCATTCTATATGTATTTTTTACTATAGAGGAAATTGGACTCTGTACAAATATAAGTACTTGCTACAAAGTTATTCTGCCCAATAATATTCCAGTTCATTTGCTCTTCACTATAGCCCTGACACTCTGTGTGCATACCTGCTTAAAATCAGCAACAAGTGTAGCTAGTAATGAAATAATTCAAATTTAGTTTATTTTGTTTCATGATGCACAAATAGAAAATCATTTAAGTGTGACTGATTTTATTCATCCACAGTAGTTGCTCATCTGAAATGCTATTGAAGTTCAGTAATTGGAGCTCTGAAATACAGTATTTGACAGATGGTGTGGGTGGTTGTGCCATTTCCATGATAAATCTACTTACAAATATAACCGTGAGGAAGTTGTCTTCATTCCTTGACTACTGCAACATATATATGGAAAAATGACAAACATGATCTGAAAACAGATTTGTGTCTTGGTTTTTCATTTCCTGCTATAATGATTTGAATTTTTAAGCAAGTGCAAGAGAGAGGTTTCTTTTTACTTCATCTGAAAAGGAGTTGCTATAAACTGTAAAATATTCTTTCAGTAGCTTTTCTTTTCGATTCTTACATTTCCTTTGAAGCTTTTCCTATAGTGAGTTACTTTTGTAATGTCTTACAGCATCACTTAGAAAGTATTCCTCTTTTTAGGTGAAAACAAAATAGATCTTCGCTAAGATACGTTTACTGTTAAAAAATTTTGGAGACTGGAGAAATGGACAGTCCTGTTGCCCCAGAGCTTACTGTTGAAACTTAGAGATGATAAAATGGTACGAATAAAAAATATACTGCATTATCCAGTTTTAATATTTTTTTTATTCTGTCTGTGTTTTAACAGAAATCACCGATGCTGGTACTAGAGGAACCCAAGATACAATTAAGGGTGTGAAAAGAAAAAAGATTGTGACTGAAAACCATCTAAAAAAGATACCAAAATCACCTTTGAGAAGCCCCGCCGAAGCCAAGGTTAAGCAAAATGTAGACCCTTCACCGCTAAAAGCTCTTCCAGATGCCTCCGAACACGCCACAGCACAGGATCACCTACCCATGCAAAATGGAAATCAATGTACCAAACAAAATGGGGGAGCGCTTAGTAGTGAGATAAGTGTTGAAACAACCAAATCTGAGACATCAATGCAGACAAAGCTTTCGTTGACGCATCAGTCCTTAGATTTGGGTAAACAGGCAGTGGAGGATACTGATGCAAACCAACTGAACTCACCAGAGAAGAAGCCTCTCTCAAACTCCTCATCAAGTAATACAAAGACTGACAGTAATGAATGTATTAATTTTGTTGACTGCAGTACTTCATCCCCATGTACACGTACTGCATTCGATGTCTTATTAAAAGCTATGGAGCCTGAACTGAACACCCTAGCACAGGAGTGCCCCCCTTATGGGATGCAGATAGAGAAACTGAGACCAAATAAAACTGTAAGCACCTCTTCTAGTCTCATGTCCAATACAATGAGCGTCCAAAGTCAGTCTGCTTTGTCACAGCATGAGTTTACAGCTGGACCTCACTATTACCCATGTACATCAAACCATGTGCATGTAGCAACAACAACCAAGACTGGACAAGCACAAGGCCAATCAGTTTCTCATTCACAAGACCTTATTACTAAAACCAGTCAGCAAAATCACCAGGTTGTTATGTGTCCAAGTTTCACTAGGTCGCTGGTACAACAGCAGAGTCAAGAAAACCCCAAGCTCCAGCAGATATACAGCATAGCAGTAACTACGTCTGTTGTTCACACCTCTTCTTCTACTGTAACTCAGGTCTTTCCTCAAAACCAGTTAGTAGCTAGTTCGTCGTCACCTTTGTCAATTAGCACATCAAGTTCAACACACTTGTCTATAGGTCCCATGTATAATTCAGCCCAGATAGCATCAGTTGTAAACCATGGTGTAGAACAAATATGTAACCTCTTAAAAGACCAGAAGCCTAAAAAGCTAGGGAAGTATGTCTGTGAGTATTGCAATCGGGCCTGTGCCAAGCCCAGTGTTCTCCAAAAGCACATCCGATCCCATACTGGAGAGCGACCGTATCCTTGTGTGACATGTGGGTTTTCATTTAAAACCAAAAGCAATCTGTACAAGCACAAAAAGTCTCACGCACATGCTATCAAACTTGGACTTGTCCTACAACCAGATTCAGGTGGCCTCTTCTTATCTCATGACTCGGACAAAGCACTTAGCATTCATTCAGATGTGGAAGAAAGTGGTGAAAGTGAAGATGAAGGCACTGCTGATGAAAGACAAGATGATCAAGAACCGGAACCTGCACAAATAGTGAAAGTCATTTCGAGTGCCGAAACGTTACGGAAGGGAAGCCCTATTCCGTTAAGCAACCCAGATTGTATACCGGGTGACTCTTCATTACATGATACAGAACCTCAAGTAAGGGCAGCTTTACCAAAAGTAGTAGTTCATCCTGTAAATGTTTCTCCATTAAGGGCCGATAGCCCAAAAGTGACAGAACCAGCACCTGAGCTTGCTGCAGCACAGAGAAAAGGAGATTTTAAAGTGACAGCTCTTCAGGCAAATTTGACACATACAGCCTCGTTCAAGGAGAATGACGTAAAGCAACATCAGAAAGTAGAAATAGGCCTTTTAGAGGAACAGCTGGGATCCGCAGTAGGAGTGGCACATGCTCAGCTCCAGAGACAGCAGGCAACCGAGGGTTCCCAAGATCAGCAAGGAAAATGTCTTTTGAGCCCTAGAAGTTTAGGTAGTACTGATTCTGGTTATTTCTCTCGTTCTGAAAGTGCCGATCAAACGATGAGCCCACCAGCTCCTTTCGTAAGAGGATTGCTGACCTCTGAGAAAGATCCAAATAAAAACCTGCCCTGTGCGCCACGAGCAGGTGGCGTGGTAGCATCAGTGGTACAAACTGTTTGTGCCGAAAAAAATCTGATTCTCTCTGGCCAAATGCGTCCTCCCATGGCAACAAAAACTCTTGAGGAGCGTATCTCAAAGCTAATTTCTGATAATGAAGCTGTTGTGGATGACAAACAGTTAGATAGTGTGAAACCAAGAAGAACATCTCTTTCAAGAAGAGGAAGTATAGATTCACCAAAATCCTACATATTTAAGGACTCTTTCCAGTTTGATTTAAAGCCCATGGGAAGAAGAACTAGCTCAAGCTCTGATATACCAAAGTCTCCTTTCACACCCACTGAGAAATCAAAGCAAGTTTTTCTTCTTTCTGTACCTTCCCTTGACTGTTTACCTATAACACGAAGTAATTCCATGCCTACTACCAGTTACTCAGCAGTACCTCCAAATGTAATACCTCCCTCCCATCCCCTTCGAGGAAGTCAGTCGTTTGATGATAAAATTGGCTCTTTATACGATGATGTTTTTGTATCAGGACCTGCTACTCCACTAAATCAAGGTGGACATCCTCGGACCCTTGTTAGACAGGCAGCAATAGAAGATTCTTCTACTGGTGAAAGCCAAGTTCTTGGACCGGTGCGATCTGTAGAAGAGAGTTATCTGGGGTGTAATTTATCAAATGAATCTTTATTGCAAAGGAGTAAGTCCCTGGCACAGGGATCAAATTTAGAAAAAACTAAGAAGTCCCCTCAGGTGCGAGGAACAATGTTTGAGTGTGAAACCTGCAGAAACCGATATAGAAAACTGGAAAATTTTGAAAACCACAAGAAATTTTATTGTTCAGAGTTGCATGGACCTAAAACTAAAGCAGCAATCCGAGAGCCTGAGCATAAAACTGTTCCAAACAGTACACAGCCTCAAATCCTACACTACAGAGTCACTACTTCAACTGGTGTCTGGGAGCAGACGCCCCAGATAAGAAAAAGAAGGAAAATGAAAAGTGTTGGCGATGACGATGACCCACAGCAAAATGATACGAGCGTACTATCAAAGAACACAGAAGGCCAAAGCAAGCCAGCAAATTCTTCCAGTCTGTCAAAACACAGTGCAACACAGCCAAGCAGCCTTCTACTTCAAAGTTCCCAAATTCAGCTTGTGGCTCGAGGCACAGATCAGGCTACAGAGCCAAAGATGGCTCCACTGATTGAAAAGCAGGCAAGTTCAGCTGTGCAAGAAAAGGTGGAGTTAAAAAGACAAGGGACTGGTATTTCAGTAATACAGCACACCAATTCACTGAGCAGAAATAGCTCATTTGAGAAATCGGAGTCATTTGAAAGAGTATCACCAGTTTCTTCTCAAGAGCCCAACAAGTCTGCACAGCACCGCTCTTTGAATACAGCTGTAATCCAAGAGGATAGACACTCTCATCTGAATACTCCCCAGCATCATCAACCCCTGTCGTCAGAAGCACCTAGAGGGGAAGTTCAGGGAAGCCAAATAGTTTCTAATGAGAGAATCACACCGCTTCAGCCGTCGAGACTTGTTCGCCAGCATAACATCCAGGTTCCTGAAATACTGGTCACAGAAGAACCAGACAGGGACCAGGAAAACCAATGCAGCGATCAGGAAAAGACAGAAAGGTTTAATTGGCCACAGCGCAGTGAAACACTATCAAAATTGCCAACAGAAAAGCTTCCACCAAAGAAGAAGAGAATTCGCTTGGCTGAAATGGAGCATTCATCTGCTGAATCAAGTGTTGACTCCACGCTTTCCAGAAGCCTAAGTCGGGAGAGTAGTTTGTCTCATGCCTCCAGTTTCTCGGCTTCACTCGATAAAGATGAAACTTCGAAGGCTGAGAACCCTCCCAAAGCAGAGCCTGTCAGTAAGTCGTCAGAGTTCCTCATGATTCCCGCTGGCTCACATGCACTGCCCGTGCCTGGCCCTCATTACCGGGAAATGAGACGTGCCGCCTCAGAGCAGATCAGCTGCACCCAGCCGTCAATGGAGGTTGTGGACTACAGGAGTAAGTCTTTCGACTGTGGAAGCATGTCTCTGTCAAAACCTGCCTCACTTGTAGAGATAGCTGCTCCAAAAGTGTCATCTGCAAATGGAGTTACTGGACATGTGCCTCTACTAGAAAGGAGGAGGGGGCCATTTGTAAGACAGATATCTTTAAATATTGCTCCAGAAAGTCACCAGCCGCAACTTAAATCGACGACTTCATTTCAGACGGCTCATGCTACGGACGTGCCTACAGTGCCATTGCACAGGCTGCAGACCTCCAGCAAATCTTCAGTAGAGTTTCCTTCAAGTACTCAGCATTCGCAGGCTCACTCCAGGCCTCACTCAGCAGTTCAAAACTGTAACCCTGTTAGCCTGTCTTCAGTTCAGCAACCTCTAGATCACGCGTTGAATAATCAAGGACAGCCATCCTCTATCCATCAGCTTTCCCAGACATCTACTAAAACATCAGCCCAAGGGGAGCAAGTGAGCACATATGCTCTTTCTTGTCATCCCGATGAAAAAAAGGATTGTTTTGCTCCAAAGTATCAACTTCAAGTTAAAACGTTACATATAGGTCAGCCGTACTCTTCTAAATTACTAAAAAATACTTCATCAACTCAGACAGTTCCAAGTCAAGTTGGGGTGGACCAGAAAGTGTCCTCCTTTGAATTGCAGACTAAACTGTCTGACATGTCTAATCCATACTCTGTGCCTCCTCTAAAGCAAATTATCCCTAATAATTGCAGTAGTCAAATACATCAGATTCCTCCTTTTGTGGTTCCCGTCCGTATTCACAGCAGTATGCCGTCCTATGGCTTTGCAACCGTTACACCCCTTCCTCACATTTTAGTAACCCAGGATCAGGTAAACCAATCTGTTTGCAAAACAAATGTTGCAACAGTGCCAATGCTTGAAGGCAAAACTCAGCTGCCAAAATCTCACAAAGATCATCAGAGGACTTTGCCAAATTCATTTGAGTTTGAAAATTCACTACCAGAAAGTGGAACCAGAAATTCACCTTTGTCAAGCTCTTTGAATATTATTCAGAAAGTGCCGGTTAGCGGACTCTTGCCTCAACAAGAAGCTACAGCTTCAAGTAAACGAATGCTTTCCCCAGCCAACAGTTTAGATATTGCCATGGAAAAACAGCAAAAACGTGTTAAAGATGAGAGTGGAGCTGCTTGTGTGACAGATGCTAGACCACTGCATTCACTGAACATTAGACCTAGTGAGCCTACTAGTAAGCAGAAGAAGCCAGTTTTGGTAAGACAGGTTTGCACCACAGAGCCTCTTGAAAATCACCGCTTAGATCCTGATGGTGTGGCACAGCATGAAAAAAACAGCACAGCTAGTACTTCAGACCTGCTGTTGCCTGACTGTCACTCATCTGACACTGGGGTTTCAGACGCCCTAAAGGAGACACCAGAATCTGAAGACCTTAAGTCTTCAGCATCAGCACTGTTTGTAGTTAGAAAACCATCTGAATTGTCTTCAGTGAATAATCAGAGTTCTCTTCTCAAGGCTGTAAGTAGCAGTCAAGAAAGAAGGTCCCCAAGTAACAATAATGAGAGCAAGCAAATCAATAGCCAGGGTCAAGCAAAGCCTATAACTACATTGGCTGCGGTGAACACAGGAGAAATGCAGAGGTTGTCATTTCCAAGCCTCAAGACCTCAACGAGTTTTACCTGGTGTTACCTCCTCAAGAGAAAACCATTGCATCTGCTGCAAAACGATCAGAAAATCTCAGCCTATTCTACCTGGACCATTAGTCACAACAATCCCAATCCACTTGGTTTGTCGACAAAGGTAGCTCTTGCCCTCCTCAATTCAAAACAAAAAGTTGATAAACCGCTGTACACTCAAGCAAGAACTACTCATCCCAGGTCTGATGTATTGGTCTATTCAAGCAAGTGGAAGAGCAGCTTAACCAAGGTACTTAAGCTATGCTTGGCATATACTGATCGTTTACAAAGGATTTTCTTTGGAAATCATGCTTGTTCATATTTTAGAGGATGTACTATGCCTGACATGTATAATGTGTGTGCTTATTTATTTTAGTTATGCTGGATCAAACTGCTAAAAAGATCTTAAGTAATTCCATTAAGGAACCTGTTCATAAGGATTTATCGCTTTTCATGAAAATTAGTTCCTGGACTTAAGTCCATATACAAAGTGTTTATTATGGCAGGAATGTTTTTGGCCATTTTTTTAAATGCAAAGGGTAGCACAAAAATAGTTCTGATATAAATATTTGTTAAACACTTCTAATTTAAAACAGGTGAATTTAAGATCATAATTGTGTATGTTACCTTAAAAGTCAGCTGGTATTTTCCGTTATAAAAGAGTGATCAGCCTGAACAGGTGTCCATGGATACGCCATGAAAATATTTTTCACCATCATCTGACTGTGAGAGGAGCAGTGTACTGCTTCCCTTTCTCCCACCTAGCTTAATCGGTGGTGTGAAATAATCACAAAAATAGCGAAGTTTAAAACGAAATTATGGCTGGCGGTTTAAAAAGAAAATTCGGCCTGCCGTAAAAACCGTGACAACTTCTCGGATCACTGTGGCTCCAGAGATGACATTCTACCTTGTGCAGCGGAATATACTCCGGGCAATGTTTGTGGCCCACATAAAACACTACGTCACGCCAGATGTGGCAGAGCAAAGCAGCCTCTTGTACTTCCTTGGCGTGCTCGGCGCTGCACACACGTGATCGGGATTTCACTCGCTGGGCGGTTTGGTTATGTACAGGAGCAAAGCTGTGCCGGTTGGCGCTGGATTTAGCGTTCCTTAGTAATTGAACCGACTCTGTGAATGGGTAAAGGTGGCAAGAGATGCCTGGGTCTACTTAGTGGCTCCAGGACTGGCTTTTGTTGTCCCATCTCGTGAAGCCGTAAAGCTCTCCCAAGACAGCCCTGGTGTACAGCGCGGCTTCACGCTCTTCTTTGCGCTTTGCTGTGTACGCCGTGCCTTTGATGCCGAACCTCTCCCTGGAGCTGGCAAAAACGGGGCGTTAGCCCTGGAGCTCGCTTTCTCCCGAGTCCTTCAGGACATGAAAACCTTTTTTGGGGAGGTAAAAGCAATTGTAACTTTTCGCAATCGTGCAGTCTGCCATCAGCAGAACTTTCCGGGCATCGGGCTGGGAATTGGGATCCGTAGGGCCGGCAGCCGCTCTAGAGGAGACATGCCACAGCCTTGGGAAAAGATGCGTATTTCTGTGGATGTTGAGTTCTGTTGACTGTTGCTGTCAGAGGTCACCTTCGGATGTTTCTGTGTTTGCTAAATGTTTTGCTAAGATACAGAGTTGTCAGTGGGGAAAAGAGCAATAGGATCAGAAACTCGGCGTAAGAGGAAGAAATAGTTTCAGAATTACAGAGGCAATTGAGAGGATATGCTGAAGCCCCTCAGGCCAAAAGATAAAAGAGTTTTTTAATAAGATAACAAGAGTTAAACCTGGTCCTTCTGAAATCAGTGGGATAAATGCATGCATTTATCTGTATTGTTTCGTGCAGAAAATACATACAGGCTGCTGGCTTTGTGTTAGTGCTGTAGCTGAATGGTTGCCTCCATGTTAGTGTGCCGCCTTTCTTTAAACTCGTATTACCTTTTTCAGCCCACTCCCTTGTACATTTTGTGAGAAGTTGTACTTAAATAGTGCTAAATTAAAAGAGAAGAAAAAAGGCCTTGAAGGTTTAGCTTTTTTCATTGTACGTAGTTGAGCAATTCTTTCTAAGGCAAGTCTCGCATTGGTTCTGTCGTTGACTCACGTTTGTTCTGTTTCTGAAGAACAGTCTATTGGAAGAACTTCTCTGATAACAAAGCTACTGCGTGCCTCTTGAAAAACAAACTTTGTGTACAAACAAATTCTGTTTAGAATATAAATCATGGATAATAATATTTTGAAAAATATTTTGACAGCACCTTTTTAAACACTCTAGGCGTACTTAAATGATGTAATAGGCAACTGTCAGGTACGTTTGCAGTGCTTCTGCCACAAAAGAACCACGGTTACTAATCTTTCTTCAGTCTTTCTTGCTGACATTTTGAATGAAGTGCATGAGCATGATGAAAATGAAGAGCTCAAGCTCTGCTTATGGCTGATTTACAGGTTTTACTCAGAGCCATTACAAAGGAAGAAAGTGCAGCGAGAAAGCGCCAGTTAAAGATTAATTGGCACCTCAGATTGTACGAGCGAGGTATAGGATGGCAGAAATTTAAAATTTCAAACACCTGACATGTACTATGACCTAACACCTCCAGAGTTTGTCATCTTTCCCTTCTAATGACTAAGGCAGAGGGATTTCAGCCGCTTTCCAGGATGCTGCTGCTGCTGTTACAATATACCTCTGTATTACCAGTCTCCAGTTAGACCTGGTAATGGAATAGCTGATGCCAACTTGGAAAGTTCCTCACAGAAGCCATGTTTAAAAAAAGCAAAAATTGAAATTCATCATTCAGTTCAGGCCCTGTAATTCTACTGTTTTTTCTGTTTGAGACTGAGGATGGAAAACGTTGGAGGTCCTTTTGGAAATTAATGTTCCATAAAAAAAAAACCACAAACACCCCCAAAAAAACCCCAAAACCAAAGCCAACAAACAGTTTAGCAAATAATTCTCAAAAAAAACCATGATTGATTTCCTGCTTGAAAGCTTGGCAGTGTCGTGAGTTCCTTCGGGAACCACAGTTTAGATTGCAGGTCTCTGGGGGTTGTGTTCGCTCAAGTGGTTTGCGCATTTTAACCCTGACCTAACTTTAAGTGCTACGATAATCCAATTCATCAATAATAAAAAAAAAACGCAGCGCTGCTATGCCTCGCCTCCTCTCTCTCAGTTGCAGCCTTTTCCAGAGGGATTTGGTGTGTTCTGCTCATGGGGCTCTAACTGCTGACCTTCTCACCAAGATAAAGCCACTTGCTGAACTGTTCCTGGGTTTGCCCCCAGAACGAAGTCGTGTTTACAGAGATCTCATGCTGCTGCATAACTGCTACTAATCACTGTCACAAAAAAGGCCGTTCTTTCAACAATGGATGCCATGGGAAATGAAGAGACATATGAACAGAATGCAAACAATAAGGAGCCCCAGGACGTTGTTTGCTCTTCACAATCCGCTGCTCAGAGGCAATAGGTGAAGTTGCCACGTTCCAGTGATTCAGAGAACAAACCACAAAATGTTATTGTGAAAGAAACTCCTAGAATGAGTACGGCATGTTAAAATGTAACAGGAGGCTCACCTGTATGGAAACGGCTTATTGTATCTCTCTACTCTTTTTATTTTATTGTTCTATTTGTTATTATTTTTTTGCCAGTTTTCCTCACCTGAAAACCTTCCTCCCCTGAAAAGCCTTTTCTCAAGCCCCCACGCTGATCTTGGCTTCCCTCTCTGAAGTGAATCAGTAATGTGTGTAGTATTCCAGGGTGAAGATTTTTGGGCAAGAATAGGATGAAGAATGGAAAGTTTCTCCGAACTGGAAAACTTTCCTTTCTTGGATGGTGTGCCACAACAGTCCAGCTCACCACTGGGAAGTACTTAAATGCAGAAGATTTTTATGTGTAAACTAGCAAAAGCTTAAAGGTATTAAAAACATTTTCCTCAAGTGGCTATGTGCCAATGGGAAAAATGTTTAATGAATATTCTAATCTGAAATTTATAACTTTGATGATTCAGGCTGCGAGCATTTTTTTTTTTCCAAGGGTTGTTGTAAAATACCAGAAGTATCTATTGAACTCTGGTCTCTGGGCAGCTCTAAAAGCAGGTTTTTTCCCAGTTTTATACCAGTAATTGAAGATGGCAGAGTTAAATTGGAGCAAATGAGTAAAGTAGAAATGAATCATGGTCCTTGTCTCTATGGGAGAAGAGGGAGAAGACTGTGTTAGAAACAGAAGGCATAAATAATCATGGAGAGAAACATTTTACGGCGCTGCCATTTTTCTACTCTTTCCACCAGTTAAGTGTGAAGGTTTTAGGTGAAGTATGTTAAAGGATTTCCACACAAGAAACCTGTGCTCCCTAGAGAGTGGCTGCTCTTAAAGATTTACATAGGACCCAACTCCTTTTCAGCATCAATTTGGAATTTTTCATAAAAACTAAAAAGGCTACCTTTTTTCATTATCAGTAAGCATTTCTGTGACAGAAACTCAGTGTTTCTGTTAGAGCATCTCTGTAATAGCAGCATTTTGCATGTTTAAGACACTGAAACAACTGCTAAAATAGCATATAACCAGTAAATTAAAATACATCAGTGGTAGGTGGATAGTAATTTGACCACCTGTGTTAGACTATCTTATCTCTGTACATAAACATTTGTGTTAAAAAAGAGGGGGGCTAGAGTCCAGAGATATTTGGACTTGTGTTAGTTTTTGCGCTCTAGGTGCTTTTGCGAATATAGAATATACTATAACACTGTTTCGCCATAGTTTGGATAACAATGTGGGCCAAATACATTTGGGATCTTTCTTTTTCCTTTGTCTTTTCATTCTTGAAAATTAAATCTGGAAAGAATACTTAGTATTAAGGATTGAAAGATCAGGCACTTAAGGATTACATTACTCCAGCAGCTGGGAATATTTATGTGGTATTGGCCTTATTGCATATATTCTGCATTTTCCACTGCTCTTTTCCTTGTTAAATTATAAATGTCACCTTGTTACTCTTTGTTTGCAGTGGAAACAAAAGGAATTCATGTGCCACGTAGTGTACGGGAACTACAACATGGTTGAGTTGCAACTGCTAGAGTAGGCTCCACTTCTGATGCTTCTCATCCAGAACATCATCTCCTTTCACCTTGTGTGAATGCTGTTAAAACATGCAGGGTGAAATTTCTTTCTTCCTACACACAGGCAGAGCTGTCGTGTATGCTTTGGTAGAACTGCTCAGATATTTGAAAATCCAGCCCAAATCAGTCAGGGAGCTGCATGAAGGCGTACGGACTGGAGTAGTACTTGCAGCCCGTGCAGAGTCCTAGGGCTTTGAATCAAATAGGAAGATGCTTTTCCTCTGATCTGTGTTAATACCTCATCAGCTACATGGAGGACTATGGGCAAGGATTGGGTGCCAGAATGATGTCACCCTTCAATATATGTAACGACCAGTGTAATTCATCAGTCATTTTAAGTCAGCCAGTGAAGTCATTCCTCTTGCCAAGAATTCGCAAGCTTACAGCATGAAATTTTATCATGAGTAGAAAGCATAAGGCCAGACTTTTTTTTCCTCTCATCATTTTATTCACTTATCAATATGAGCAAATGTGGTAAGTGTGCCAGCTACGTGGGTAGAATAGTTTATAAATACGGCAGTAATAATTGCTGGCTGATTGGATCATTCCTTCATTGTTGCCCATTTTATAAATATCCTAGACTTGGAAGAAGTAGATTTTAATTGGCAAATGTTGGGGGAACTCATCCTCCTTTTAAAAAAAAAAAAAAGTTCCTTAATTAATAATCAGGGGAAATGGAGAAACATATTTTTGTTCTGCTAGACAACTGGTATGGTTTTTCTTGTAATTTGGTCTGGCAGTGGGAATTAAGTATGGAGTCCTGCTTTGGAAGGGTTCCAGAGCCCCAGTTAATAACCTCAGCAAATAGGCAGCAGCCAATTCCCACACCGAAACAGGTATATTTTTTGCAGAATATTCGCGATCAGAAATGTTACCCGTTAGTATCTCCTTGTGGCATACCCCTCCTTCCCACCCTTCTCCTCCCAGGAACACAGCTCCTGCCAGCCATGAGGCACTGCTGCTTCGTGGGTCGGGGGGTGAGACCTGCGACATGCAGCCGTGGGATGGAGAGCGGTCAGGGAAGCCCTTCCCTGCCCCTGCCCTGTGGGGGCAGACACCAGGCAGCTGGAGCTGGGGGTGCGCTACTGGAAGGTCAGGACTTGAGGAGCGGGGAGGAAGCACGGGTGGCTGCTTGCGCGCTGAAGTTTCCTCCTTTTTGTCAGTTTGGGGGCGGCAGCGCATCATGCAGCTGCATCTGTGTGGTCCAGACGTGGTGGCAAGGGCAGAGGAGCGAAGCTGTAGCCATCGAGGAAGCAGCTGGGTTTCACTGTAAGCATCTCTTCTCTGTAGAAGGCTACCGGTGAGCTAAGACATGTCACCTTCCCGTGCATCTCCTGCTGTAGATTCAAAGTACTCCTGGTTTCCTACAGTGCCATAATCTCCGTTTCGATTTGCCAGTCCGCAAATAGTCAATGCATAGTAGAGAAGTTTTGTTTTTGTTTTGTGTATCTTAACATTATTTTAAAACCAGTTATTCTAATTGTGGCTTTTATGATGCTTCTATTCATCGTAACTTACAGGTTTGAATGGCATATGAAAGATACTAATTTTAATGATACGCATATCTCGTTTTCTTTCAGCGAGCATTAAATAGGAAAAAAATTACTGCAACTGAATTCAGCAATAAGGAAAACTCTGAATCAAGCACTGAGCACGATAAAGAAAATGCCTTTATCAAAACTGAACCAAGGAGAGTTAAAATATTTGATGGAGGGCAAGTATTATACTTTGTGTATTAGATATCGTTGGGAAGATATTTTTGCCTTGATTCTAGACTTTGCAGAGATGTTGCTTCCTGTTTGATTTATTTTAAACAACAGTTCCCATACTATGGTCTGTGGGTGTTGGTTTATGTTTCCAAGAAAAATGGAAAGTCATCAGAAGCATGGAGCCATGAGAGTTAGGAGGCGGGCGTAATGAAATAAAGAACAGTAGGCAGTGCAATTCATTTTTTTTTTTTTCCAAAGGACAAACATTAATCAGCAGTAAAGGCAGCTAGATACAGCCATAGATGTAAATTTCCTTCCTATATTTCTCTTATGTGATAAATAATACCTATTCTGCAATAAGGTTGTATAACTGTTGCCAGAGAGAATGTAGTCCAGAGGGGTGAGCAGCAGAGTGCAGTGCGGTCTCTGTCTGGCAGTTTGCTGTGGTATACTCGGGCTGGAGAACTCCTGATTTGAAAAACGCCATGGAAATACTTACTGAGAGTCCTCGTACAGTCCCTGTAATACTTTAAATTGTTTGCCTGATATGAATAACAGTTGCTTTAGCCATAGTGTTGTGCCATGTACAACATCTTATGAAACAGATTTATTAATTTTTTTTTAGTAGAAAAGTGCCAGGGACACTTCTAAAAATTTTAAGCTCAAGTGGTGCATGTTTTGTTATTCTAGTAATTGGTGGTAGGCTCTAGGGCTCTCCATTTATGGGTTCCCAGTTTGATTCCAGTCTAGGCCAGCAGTTAAGCCATTACCAGCTGCCCAGGTAAAACACTGCTATGTGTCTCTGCTCAAATCCAAATGTGGCAGGGGCCAGGTCACAAAAGCTAAGCCAATCTTTGGCATCCTTGAGCGGAGATACGAAGGGTGTAATTGAATCTGAATGACTTTTTCCATCTAGAGAGAGTCCCAGTAGGCTGAATCCAGAGCACACTGATAGGGACTTGTAAAGACTTTCGGATTGTCGTAACTAATATTGTTCCTTTTCTGCATCCAACGCAGAGCCTCAAAGGTGCTCTTTCAAAGCATCCTCATGGTGCCCAAACCTGCTTCCACACTTCTAAGAAGTATGTTCCTCTGTTGCAAAGAGGAAATCTGAAATCTTGAAATGCTTAGTATCAAATAGTACCTTTATTAAAAAAGATATGCCATTATTCCTAAATAAGTCCATGATTTTCACCTAGTGAAAAATCTTGGTATGAGTTGAACAATTAAATGCAGAAGTTGAGCAGAAAAAGAGCGTGATTGTTTTTGTCCGTAAGTCATTTTCATCTATTTTATAATTTTTTTAAAATTCTGGTAGAATATGGTTTTGAACTAGAATCACTTTCCCATTACAACTAATTGCCTTACTCTTTTGGTATTGTTACTAGGTACAAGTCAAATGAAGACTATGTCTATGTTCGGGGGAGAGGGAGAGGGAAGTATATCTGTGAAGAATGTGGAATACGTTGCAAGAAACCCAGCATGCTGAAGAAGCATATTCGCACACATACAGATGTCCGTCCTTACCATTGCAATTACTGCAACTTTTCCTTCAAAACTAAAGGTGGGGGCACTTTTCAATGTACATTTTTCCCCCTCTTTCTTTCTTTCTACTTTATTTCTTCTCACATTTGGCTGTTCATAAGCTGAAGAAGTTGCCTCTCTGTGGAGTTTTATTGTCTAATACTTCAAGTATTTGTAGTTTCTTATTTCCTTCTTTTCCTTTGTTTTCTGTATGTTTGTTCAGATTATCACATCTTAATATGAATGAACTGTGTGGCATGCCACGGTAGGTGAGAAATTGGAGTGGAAGAGGAAAGTCATGTGGGAATATGATGACAATTAGCTGAAGTGAGCTGGCTAGCTGCTCATCCTAGGTAGGGATTGGAACACAGAACTTTAAGTCCCTGGTGGTGATCTTGTGGAGGCATGACCTTGACATATATTGTACTCCTATTGGCACTCAACTAATTGTTCCAGGAAGGAAATTGGCCTTTATTAAATTACTGGATTAAAATGGTTTTTATACCCTTGGAGGACAAGGTTCACTTTCCATTTGACTTTCTAAGACCCAAAGATGGACTTCTACATTTAAAGCCTGTTTACACCAGATACTTAAATGCATCCTAGTTTAAGCAGGTGATATATTAAACAGTGCTAGATCCAGGACTCAAAATAAGTGAAACAGACAGGAGAGGTTCACAGCCAAAATACTTTCAGCGAAAAAATTCTAAGCAGTAAAATTTTTCTTGGCTTTGAACATCATTTAGGAATAATCCCCCCCAGCTGTAACCTCAGAAACATTTGTGTTTTTAGTGGGTTCGAGACTACTCAGCAGTTGGGTGGAAAACTTCCAAGAAATAACCCAGTGCTGCAGAAAGTGGGATGGATAGTCTTTTAGATGTGTCAAAACCTATTGCTGTATCCTGACAGGCGTGGTCATCATGTTGCCTTTAAGATGAAATGCTGGAGTGTGAACCCGATAAATTCTGATTATGGTTTTTGCAGAGTAGGCGTGCTGGCCAAGTTCAAGTAATTAAGTTCTGCTCATTTGAAATTCTCCCTGGTTTCAGTTATAGCAGATACTTGTATTCGCTTCCTCTTCTCCAGTTGCTATGCCCAGCTGTTGCCTTTGCTGGCAGAGTCAGTCACGCAGTTGGGTGCCTGATGTTTGTTAAACCACCCTTCATGAAAGGACAGTGTAGCCAGTAACTTCATTCAGTATGTAAAGCTGGGAAATATGCTATTTGTGAGCCAATATAGTCATATAGCTTCATAACAATTATTTCAAAATTTGGGGTGAATTACTATTTTCATTTCAAAGCAGGAGTAAAGTACTGCAAAACCATAGAAGAGTCACCATTTCACCCACGGTAATTTCTCCCACTGCAATACCTCAGAGAAACATTTTTTTTGAGAGGCAAAAGGAGATTTAAGTATGAAGCGAGTAGTTACTTGTAATAATATACATTTCACAGATACCATAATTTACAGATCTCTGATGTACTCTTAACCTTTTCTTGATGATATTTGCCATATTTTCTTTTCAAAGGAGAAGGGGAGAGCAGCCTGTGGGGGGTCTCAGCAGTTATGCATGCACTTTTGAGATTCAGACCAAATATGTTCATGCTCTGATATTGAATAAAATTAATCCGTTTAGTTTTGTAGTGAAAATTATTACACTAAAAATAGAATCCATCAAATGCTGAAAGAGCTGCAAGATACAAACTTCAGTTTCATGCAGTAGTTTACTGTCAACATTACTCTGAAGTCTGAATCGGCCTTTTTTCTGCTTTGCCACAAATAAATGAGGGATTTTTTTACACCAGTGCAAAATACATCATCATCTAGGATTTACATCCTATTCTATTTTATCTCAATAAAGAACTTTATGAAATGTAGCCAGAGAGGTACTAGCGGTCAGGATGGTGAATCTTCCGCAGCCCTTGACAGCTAGCACTGAGGGGCAAGGTTCTACCAAGTGTGAAATCAAATATCAAATTATATTAGCTGTTATAAATGTAGCTGAATAAGGTATGTTGAGTGTATGTTTGTACACATTTGTATAGTTATGGAGCAGTTAATTTTTTTTGTTTTTTCTTAAGGAAATTTAACAAAACATATGAAGTCAAAGGCACATAGCAAGAAATGCATGGATTTGGGAGTCTCAGTAGGCTTAATAGATGACCAGGATGGAGAAGAAGAATTTGGTAAGAAATTAAAATCTTCTTTCTTTACTGCATTTTTCAGTTTATTTTGCTATCCCAATTTCTTATCCTTTCTTTTCCAAAGTTTTTAAATTCTTGTACAGGGAAAAGATACAGAGATAAAAATCTTAGAAGCTAGTCCAAGGGAGCAAGAAATACTGGAAAAACTCTCACCAAAAGAAATGACAAGCATATGCTAAAGATAAATTGCTGCTGAATTTTTCACAAAGTGTTAGCAGTTTAACTTTATCTGTTTCACAGATAAATATGAGAAGACTGAAAATACCAGAAAAAACAGCTGTTTGTCTAGAAAAAAATGTAGTCAAATGTAGCGTCTCTTTGAAAATACTTGTGCATGAAATTATCAAAGTTTTGAGATGCACATTTCATAAAAATTATCAAATCATAAATATGTTGCTGTGCTTTGCAAGGAGGCTAATCATCTTCCAGTGTAGAGTTCTGTTCTCCTTCACAAATAATTGAGCATAAATCAGCAGATAGAGATCATTTAGACATTGTGAACGTTTTTCATCTTGACCTGTTCTACTTCTCCATTAGTGATGAGTGTGTTATCAAAATGAGTGTATTTGCTAATAATTGGAATTCTGCACTTGGTGCATCCCAAGACGGCTCTGCTGAAGAGGAGGTGAGATCGAGGACAGTCAAAGTGGGCCAAACCAGCTTCGCACAGGTTTTGCTCAGCATGATAAGACAGACATAGCTGCACCAGACGCGGTGAGATGGAGAACAGGATTGTGCATTAGGACTCTGTTTCAGATCTCGGCATGTCTCAGTGCAGTGGTGGCATTTTCTCCATCCTCCTGTTTCTTAGCAGGGAGATGAGCCCCGTTGCCTCGCCGCCTTGTATTTTTCTTCTTTCGGTGGAATAGTTTATTAGATTGCGGATGAGGTTTTGAGAAAAGAAGGCAGTGTGGATCTTTATTTAAACAGTAAAGGGCAAGAAAGATGAATACACTTGCTCCCCATATGACAACTCCTAGCAGAGTAAGCAGATCAGCTTGAATCTAATTCTAAATAATTCTGAGAATATGACTCAGCCGGTATGATTCAGTAGTGCACTAGGTACAAAGAAACCTGCATTTTCCCTTTTTTGGCATTCTTCAACATATTTCTTTTTGGTAAGCTAAAAACACGTCCCCCTTTGCAATTTGAGGTACCAGATAAATAACACAGAAGATAAACAGCAGTACAAACTACTGTCCTTTTCTCATAGAGGAACAGTTTTCATTAACATTTTCAGCCTTCACATGACAAAAAATTGTCACAACTTCTTAAAGCAATGTTCTGTAGCTTTCAACATTTTATTTAGTTTTATAAACTACAGCTGAAGAGGCATTTCCATTTACTAGGAACTGAAAACATTTTATTGATTGGTAAATCGATATTCCCAATTGCATACATTAAAAACTGCATTGTGGTTATAATGTAATGGGAAATGTTTCAAATGTTAACAGAATTACCAGTAATACCCGGTAGAAGTAAGCCATTTCAAGCATTTTTTGAAAGATTGCTTTTCGTTGGCTCTAAGACTATTTAATTAAGAGAGAGGGAGAGTGTCTCTCTTTTTACGTCACGCACAGGTGTGTGTAACCATGGTGTAAATATATTATATATTCCCTGAAATGTGTTCTTTGTTTCAGCACAGTAATTACTTAATCAAATAAATATTCTATTTGGAAAAAAGGCAAGACAACAAGATTTGTCACACAATCCATGAAATTATGCCAGAAACTTAATTTTAAGTCTGCAATGTTTTGGGGTTTTGTGTTTGGATTTTTTTCAAAACAGAACGGGTAACACTTCTTTTTTTAACTAAGAACCCCAGAACAAAAATCAACTTGGTGATAAAACCCCTATCTTCTCTAAACTATCTGGCTCAGGTACCCATAGCAAAACCAGCTGTGCAGTGCAAAGCTCAGCACAAAAGTCCCATCCAAGAAGCAGAGTAATTAAGCCCGTGACAAACACGCGTTTTCTGCAGACAAACCAGTCCAGCCTCTCTAGCTGCTGCGTAACACCGGGAATTTACAGTTACCCACATAAATTCAACAAGTAGCTGCACACTTGAAAAATGGGATTTTCTCTCTCAGCTCCCCTAGCCACGCATGAAGGTATTTTTCATGATAATTCAGAAACTTGCTTGTTGGCCCACTTTTAAGGCAAAGAGTCAGGAGGGGAAAAAAAAAAACTGTGAGGTACTTGCATACATGCTTTTTCAAATGTAGGTGGTTCTGCTGCCCTCTCCAAAATCCCGCACAGGTTAAGTTTTTGGTTACGTGTGAATGTGATTGAATATATTTATTTTTTTGAAGTGTCTAGGTGTCTTGGTTTAGAAAGCTGCTTCGACCACCTCTTTGGCTGCCCTTTCTCCAGGGCAGCGCAGCAGAGCTCGCGCGGGGGCCAGCACCCCTCGTGCCAGGTCTGGGCTGGAGGGACAGCCCTGCCAGCAGCTATGTCACCCACAAGGGAAAACGTGAATGGGCCTTGGGTATCGAGCTGCACTCGTGGCATGACATCTTTGGCCCTTTCACCCCTCTGACCTGCGTTGCTGGTGGGCTTGTGTCGTGTATCCTTTTGGCGCTTTCAAAAATGACATCTTCAAACACGTACATTTTTTACTCTCGGAGTTGCATGTTTGTTAAAAATGATCTCTCTCTTAGAGAGTGGTCTGCCCAGTCCCATCTCTTTCCTCAGCTGCATGGCAATGTGAGATGCTGTAGAGGAAGGTGCAGAAAATCTGTAAGAAGTTATTATGACCTCGGAAAAAAAAATCTCTTCTTCCCATAGGCTGTGTGAGGTTGGCCTGTTTCGTGACCCAGGGCATGTCTGTCTCTCTGTCTGTCTCTAACTAATTTGTTATCCGAACATTTGGAATACTGATTATTCTTATGGCAGTAAAAACATCTGCACCCTTGCTTAAAATAACTAAGCTGTATGTCTTCCACCCGAGTTCGAATTAGAGAATTAGCCAGAAATTTAACAAAGCCACCAGCCTTTTACTTACTAAGGAATTTGCTGCTTCTATTTTTATGTAGTTTTTTTAAAGCATAGACAGTCACAATTATTTGAATATATATTTTTTAGATTCATGTGAGAAGTCAGCTTTGACCTGATAGCAGTACAGATTAATAGTAAATGCAGATTGAATAAGGAGTGCAAAATTATGCACAATGCTGAGCGCAGGCGTGTGCACAGGGGCACGCAGAGCCTGTTTTTTCAGTAATCTGAGAAGCTGAAATTTTGTTGTGCTGTAGCATCTAGGGAAAAAGAAAGAGATGCTCTCTAGCTGTCCGAGACTATATGCGAACAGAGCTTTTAACATAGCATTCTTTGTATTTGGACTTGTCATCATTTGGGTATTAGTAAATACTTTCTGGCCTGGCTTTTTGTGTTCAAAACCATTCCCTCATCCATTTATCTTTCATCTTCTGCTCTGTGGAATGTTCTTGTCACCAAAATACAGGGTTACAATGTAAGGAATGTTAATATCTGAATTAAATTGTCAGACGAGGTGAACTGTTTAGTGTGACAGACTGCAACTGGGGATATCCTCTTTGGCCATGTTGACCCAGCATTTTGCTATGCAGTCTTAAAAACAACAATAATTTGTCTTCAAATTAAAACAGTTATGAACTTTAAATCTGTAATATTTCATATGTGTAAGACTAGTATGGTACACCTGACTAAACTTGCACAAGATATTTAATAACAAAATCAGTAGATGGGCAGAACTTATTTAAATGGTCTCTGCAGAGAAATTTTATCCCAAAATAGTCATTACTTTACCAGTGAAAAGACCTAATTTTAAGTTTCAGGTATGTATTTTTATATGTATATATATACACACACTTATATTAAAAAATCACTTTCATTTTCTGCAGTACTAAATAAACCCTTCAAAAGATACAATGGTTCTAAGTTAATTAGCTATATATTACTTACAGTAGATCGTAAGTGAGCTTCTATGGTTCTTCATTAGCTTAATCATGACTCAGTCTGTGTTTTCACTGCATCTACATTTAAGGAGTGAAAATAAATTAAAATCCTTGCAGTAATATCCTCCTTTGGCAAATAGAATGGAAGGCTGGTTCTGTATAAATTACACAAAATATTTTTTAATTCTTTTTTTTTTTCTTTTTTCAATATCAGTGTCTGATCTTCAACTACAGACACATTAAGCATGCTGGAACCCTCCCACCTACAGACTGGGAATAGAGGTGCTAATGCTAGGGTTGATTTACAACATACAGGTTACCCAGGAAGGCTTAGGTATAAATAGTCTCTTTAAAGAAGCAGAGGTTGCTCTTACTTTTTTTGTTAACTTTGTTACTTTCTATACTCTTAGGAATGAAAGTCAAAAGCCCACAGCTTTTTTTTCCCCCTCCTTTCTGAGGAGCACTGGCTTATTACCAGTCTGAATTTAACCCAGTAGATGTCACTGTGAGTCCTGTTTGATGATGATGAGCAGTGGACAGTAGCTTAAGCAAGACTGACATCAGTCCAGTAAAGCCTATGAACAAATGTAGAAAGGCAAGCAGACAGCAAGTTTGGGTATAGTTGCTAGCATTTTTTCAAAGTACTATGTTTACCCTTACTTCAAATTTGTTCAAATAGTTCTGGAACGGTCTGTTGCAAGACTAATACAACAGGTAAAAAAGGCAAGTCTAAGTTTGTAATTGTTTAGGAAAACAGAGGTTATCACTTTCAAGTTCATAATAATATGATGACATACTGAAAAAATATTTCTGCCTTTATTGCCATAGTATTATTTTTTTCCTAAGGTTGATGGAGAATAAATAATACTGAACAGATGCTGTATTAGTAAATGCTTTTATGTAAATACTAATCCATAACTGAAGATACTTCCACAATTTGAGGTGATAAACAGAGCTTTGAATTACTCAGATGCTAAAAGCCAATAAATTTAGTAAATTTACATTTCGATGGGAATAGATAGTGAACAGACCAACAGATACTTAGTCAGTTATGTCTTCAGTCTCTGTAAGTAGAGCTAATAGTGATACCCATAGTTACCTATGTAACTGTCCATTTGCTTAGGAACGTGTAAAGCTCCAGCAGTCTGGACTTCTATTTTCAGGTCTTTCTTATCTGAAAATTAACATTTTGCTCTTTATGTGGAAATCTACCTAAATCTGATTCAGTTATAAGCTGTTGAACTTGATTATTGGATGTGGTGCAGAATTTGGTCATGTGATAGAGTAATTGGTGATAATATCGCAATTAAAAGCTGTAAGTTGATATTCGGAAGAACCTCCCTTTTTTTACTTTGCAGTATGCTGATAATTAGGTAACCATTGTTAAAACCATGTACGGTAAGGATTCCTGTGGGAAAAAAAAACTTTTAAAGTAAAGAACTTTGAAATAGGTCTCTCTATGTACTTTAGTTACCTAATTCATAGCATCACAACTGGAAAAAGCAGTTCATGCACTTATCAGCCCCAGGCGCTTCACTAATGGACATATTAGGATGCTGCTAGGTCCAGCTAATGCTATTTTGCTAAAGAACTTGAAGCTTTTTCTTTCCCTGCTTTGGGGTAAAACGTCAATATAACAGAGCCTTAACCGACAAGCTCATCAACACCGCAAACACAATACAGAGCTGATTAACTACCTGAGGACTGACCACAAAATAAATGAAGGACTAAGATGATTTTTGGCTATGATTTGCATACACTTACTTCAATACATAGGATTAAAAATTCAATTTTATTAAATATAATTATAGCTGGCATGTAAGCAAAATCTGCAATCAAAAGTTGCATCTACGTTTCTGTTATACCTTTATTTGCAGCTGTTCCTAATTTTTGCAGAGTTCATGTCTGTAGCCAAAAGTTCCACTTTCTCCTGTAAAGTCCAGGAAGAAGAAAGAGTCAGCATGCTAAGTGTTTAAAAGAAAAGATTGCAGGAGCTGACAGAGGATGAGAGACTTTCCCTACTCTTCTAAAAACACTCTTTACCAAAAACTGAGGCAATCTTGAGCAGGCTTTCAGTGAAAAGGGTGAGAGTTACCAATTTGAAAGAGAAGCAGCTTTCGTAAAGCAGAACAGGTTTCACTTAATAGTGTGAAGCTTTTTTTTCCTGTTTTCTTTCTTTTTTAAAAAAAACTGTGAACTTTCATGCCAAAAGCCATTTCCCCATATACTAGTGGCCTTTAAATTTATGACACATCCTTCATTCTAAAATATCCCACACTGCTTTACAACCTCATACAAAGTTAAACACAGAAGTAATTTTGCTCCCTTTGGAATTGAGTCAGTGCTAGTTATATAGATCAGCTACATAAGCATATGGTTATAATTGTGCATAGTTTAAGATCGGAAGCGAAGAATTAATTTTTCCCCAATTAAAACTGCAAGGGAACTTTAGTAGGCAGCGTACAATTACCAAAATGGATCGGGGCCAATACTACTTGGTGAACAAGACAGTGCTTGGAAAAGAGTCCTCCACCACAAGGAGTGGTCACAGCCTCAGCTCGATGCCTCATTCGGAGAAGACCCCTAACCTGCCTGGGTCTTCTGCCACTTAAAAACTCCAGCATCGGGTCCTCTCGTAACTCCACTGATTCACAGCAGTGCATAAGGGGGTCACTAATTAGGAAATCTGGGGCACCTCTTGTTTCAGCGAACATGCAGGTAGAAAAGCCAGAGCAGGGCGTTCCTTTGTGCATTGCCAGAGCAAGCAAGCCAGGAATGGGGTTTTTTGTCATCTGATGTTTCGAAGCGGTGTGGGAGTAAGGGAACCACATTCATCGCCGTCACCTCGCCCACACTGCAGGCTCCGGCTCCAGGTAACCACACTTAAATAGAAGCTGGCAACGCACAAAGGGTGGAGGTAAACAGGGAAACAATAGAGGGAAATGATACCCAACGGAGTCCTGCATGTAAGGAATCTGTCCCCCGCACACGATTCCCCTTTCCCTGGTTTTATTCTAGAAGGCTGAGATGTATGCAGAAAATCTCTACATAAGCAGCATTTGCTAGGAAATCCTGTGGTGTTTTTAAACCTTGATTTGAGAAAATACAGTTTCTTACTATAAATCAGGGCATTGTTTGAGCATGTGTTTTCCTTGCTTTACAAATGTGACAAGTCAGTCTAATCACTTGAGGTAGTTTCTCTTGCCAGTGGAGACAGTCATTTGTGATTGACATCAACTTCCATAGAAAACGTGATTCATGTGGAGAGAAGGAGAAAAAAAGAAAAGGAAAAAGTAGGATTTCCCAGAGAATAGTTATGTGATGTTGGTAAATAGACCAAAATTAAGAGGGAGTCTGGACTGAAACCCAAGACTTTGCAATGCCCCGTGCATTATTTAAAGAGTTGCAGGAAATGCATGGGCCACCCTTTAGATGGAACATATGGAGGAGTCGTTGAGATCTGTTAGAGAGGCATTGAGGGAAGTTATATCCATTAAGAACTCTAACATATGTAGAGGTTCTAACATTTTAATTTGTTTGCTTTGCAAATTAATGATGAAGAAACTGTTTGTGTGAAGAAGAGAAATGACAGAAGTATAGAGAAAAAACCAGTTTAATAACTCCATGTGGTTTTGTTAATAACATTTTTAACAATTCAACTTGCCATATTTTTGGAATGGGCCTTACTGAATTAATTTTTCCACTAAAATGTATTTTTTTTTAACAGCTTTGTCCGTAGATGGGAATTATAAATGAAGACTATTTAAAATTCTAAAAAGTATTTTTGTTCGCAGCATTCCAATGGCCTGGAGGATTTAGGGTATATTTAATAACATTTCAGTTTCATGCTTGCTGTAGTCAATGTAGAAAATCTATAGTTTCCATATTTAGCTAATGTACAAATTACTGTGTAGGCAAAGAGGGGCAAAGTCATTATAGAGGGATTTTTTCAAAGCTATTAGTCTCGTTCCTACTTGCACTGCTCATTTGAAACCATAAAGGCTTATAATGGTGGGTAACTCACTGAGAGGTAGCTCAATTAAACCCATTTATTTTACCTGGAGTTCAAGATGCTTATTTTGGTTTTGGTAACATAGCAGCCTAAAGCATTGGTAGTACATTCAAATTCTTTTAAGGGTCTGATGTTTTTCAGAATACTTTATTTTGATGGTAAGTTGCCATGCAGATTTCCTTAGAACAGGATCTCTGAGATTTTAACTAACCAGCCATCATTGGTTTTGCAGAGCCAAATGATTTTTACGCTGATATTGTTTTTGGAGAGCTCAGCAGAGAGACGTTTAATTGAATATAAAATACTAGTGCATCCAAAGCATTTTGTCTTTTACAAAATATGATCCCAGACAGTCTGGCTTGGAATCAGATACAGCAGATGGGATTTTCTGTCTCTTTACTAAAGCCGATTCTTTCTTTCCAAGTTATGATACAAAAGAAGGTGAAAAGCTGCAGTAGAGCTGTATTTTGTAGAGAAGTTTACCACTAGGCAGCAATTTGGCTTTAAGACTTGAAGTCAGGAGGGCTTCGTCACGTGAGCAAAGTTTCATGCATAGGTGAATTTTGATAGGATAAGGGCTTTCTTGCCTCCTAGAACATCTTGGGTAATATGTTAATAAACCTTTTGAAACATTAGCAAAGTGAAGAAATTTGGTAAGGTCTAATTTTGGTCTCTTTTTGCCTGTTAACGAGATAGATTCCTGACTAACAGCCTCCAGTCTTTGCATCCTTCAAAAACTTCTGCAGCAGTGATTCATATTAGGTACGAGGACACCCACTTATGAGTCAGAACCAGCTAGAGAATATCCCACCGCTAAGGTTGGCAGACCAGCTTCGTATATTGTCACGGGGATCTTAATGAACCAGGAATCTGCTCACTTCTCCCCAAGCAAAAGAGTGAAGGGTGACTTTGAGCAAGTGCTTGGAAATGGCTGAAAAGAAAACAGCCAAGGTTTAAGTATAGAAGGTTAAAAACAACACAGAAGCAGAAGAGGAAAGATTATGTAGCTGTATAATTAAATATGTACCCTAGAAAATAAAAACAAAAATTAAAATCTCCCCTGTTCCTTTGATGCAGTGGAGTGTGACTGAAAAATGAACATGACATGTTTTTTTGGTGTTTCTAATTACTTCCTCCCACCTCCTTCCCGATCAGTCCAGGACCTTCAGTGGCTTACCTTCTAATTCCCCCTTCTGCAGGTGAGAAACAAAGATTTGGCTATGACCGGTCAGGATATGATGTGGAGGAGTCTGATGGCGCGGATGAAGATGAAAATGACAATGAAGATGATGATGAAGACAGCCAGGCTGAGTCAGTCCTATCCACAACCCCCTCGGTTACAGCCAGCCCCCAGCATCACCCCTCTCGACATGGCCTGCAGGACACCGCCAGCGCTGATGACGACATCAGACTTCCAGACTGTTTTGCTGGGGTTCACACGGACTCTATGGATGGCCTGCCAAAAGCGCTGCTGACGAAAATGACCGTCCTTAGCGCAGTGCAGTCGGTTAGCAGGACCTCCAGGTCACCGGCAGAATTCACCCATCAGGAAGCACATGAGGATAAAGCCCAGGAGAGAGGAGCAGGTCCCCGCAGTGCTAGTGTGGCACTGGTGGATGTCACTCCTACATCTCCAGGTCGCCAGATGTCTGTGGATTACTCCGATCCAGAAGCAGCCGTGGGCCACTCCTTAATATCAACTGCAGCTCTTACAAAGGTAGGAGTATCCGACTCTGGGGCAGAGAGCGGGATTTTAAATCTTCCTTTTAAAGATCTTTTTGGAGATTTTTCAAAGATCAAAACGCTGGCCCTTCCCTTCATTCTTGGAGTTCTTGGCTGATGAATCTTTAAGAGGGTTGAAAGTAATCAAAGCACAGATGTGTAGGACTGTAGAAACAACGATGTCGTAAGGGCACTGCTTTCCACATTCTTAGTTTTGATTGTATTCTCCCTGAAAGGATTAATTGTAACATGGTCGTTTCAGCTGAAGTTTGGAGCTGGTAGATTGTATTTCAAATAAAAAGGGATATGACAGATATGCAGAATGAACATATGGTGGTGGTTATGAAGTTTTCAGAGGAAAGTGATAGAATTCAGAAGTCATTTCATTCCAAAATACGACAATAGAATGATTGGTAATTCCCAAAGGAAATTAATCTATTCCCAAGGGTTTTTGCCTTATCACTACAAAAAAACTGTGCAATTGCTTAGCTCTCCTCCAAATATGCTTAGTAGTGGAATTAGAAAGAGCACCAGATGTTCAAGGAAACCAGGAGATTGCCCTTGCGCAATAACAAAAGGAGAGACAAGCACAGAACTGAGACCTGAGTTCCCAGTGTTCTCAGTTTTTCTCCAAGCTGAAAGAACATTTTCATCAGAGAAGGAACAATTTTGCCCATGCCTATTTCTAGACACCCGGCTCTTCAGAGCAGTGTGCAGAAAGATGAGGTCAGTCTGCGTGCAAGGCTGCAGGAGCGCTCAGTAATTTTGGCGACTGCTGTCTTTAAAACTCTGCTGAGGAAATCACAGAGGACAACTGGCAGGTGTTAAGCCTTTTAGAATTCAGCAATATGTTAGTGGGCTGTAATGGGGATGGTAGGAGTCACATACATGATTGACCGTAAGGCAGTCTCTTGAAAGTTTTGAATTCTTACTGCAGACCATGAAGGCATTACAGGTTTCCAGAATAATGCTCAGAAATGTGATGCAAAATGTGGTTTAAATAAAGGAGTAATTACTGCCTTCTGTGTGATAATGCAATATTCACAAACAGTATATGCCTACAGTTACAGAAAAATAAGCAGCAGGAAATTTTCAAAAGCATAAACAGTAAGTAAAAATTTCATTCTAGCTTAAGTATTTATTGGCTTATTTTTTCTTTGGAAATCTGTACTACTGGATTTATTTTTTACAAAATTTAAGATAGCAAACAAGGAGAAACCGTAAAAACTTGCTGCGTTTCGTTGGTTGACACGGATTCATTCCTGCCTGTAAGAACTGTGAGTCCGTGTGGCAAATGTAAACTGGAGCAATTTTGTAGTATGAAAGAGAATAAAAGGTAGCAGTCTCTGATCAGTGTATATACGTGCCAAAAAAGGGGTAGGATCTTAATATTTGGATTTTGGGTTTCAGTTGTTGCAAATAGATACCAGAAAGACATTTGACTGAGTTTATTCACTCATCAAACAGAACCACTGAAGCCTCAAGACAATAGTCACACAATTAAAAATGTTGAAAGGTCTTCATTAATATAGCTCTAATAATTGTCTACATTAATATATATTTTTTTTAAAAGGCATGTAAGTAATACAAGGCAGTAATTCCTTTCCAGGCTACTTCCCTCTTTCCCAGAAGAAAAGAAGTGGCTGATGTTTATGTGTCTGATGGTTAATCTACAATCTGTTCCTATTGTGAATGGTTGTGGGTCCCCACTTCTTGCAATCGAGACAAGGGGTCAAGACAGCTCAGGAAGGCTGTATGTTCCTTCGAAAGCATCCATACCAGTTTATCAGAATTTCTTGACATGTCAGACGGGACTTAATTCTTAGAAAGATACTGGCTTCCTTCTCATACCGATCTTCCCATTGCTGCACAGTCAGTAAATCTTGTTCTCCTTTAACCAATACATTTCCTACCAGCAGCTTTCAAAAGCATTTCTGTTCGTGTTTCGGTTTTGTGCCTGCTCTAGAGAATTCTTGAGAGTTTGGTCAAAACCACAGAATTACTGTTTAGGACTATATAAACTAAATAAAATTGCACCACTCTTTACGTGTTATGAATAAGCCTAAAACTAAAAGATGCTGCGAGGTTGCGATTGCAGTTTAAGACTTCTCATTCTAGGAGGTTTTAGGAAAGGAGTTGCCAGCCTTGGTCGGTAACACAGCCCATATGAGAAGAAAAGGGAGTATATAAACACGGTTATCAGTCCAGGTTTGAGCACCAAATCACAGCGACCTGAGGCAGCAGTGGGATGTGGGTCCCATGTCTCACTCCAGTATCTGCCCGTCACCTCTGCTTCTGTGGGCACTGTAGTTGTCATCCATCTCTTGTCGTTGCTTATTGCCAATCTTCCACATTAGAAGCGCCTACGGACAAATGTGCCGTGATGCTGCCTCTGCCTGCCGGAGGCTTCAGTGGCTGCAGGAGAGGAACCCAGTGCATCAAAAATGCCAGCTTATGCTTATTTAACCTTCTTGCCTGAGGTGATTTCCACAGAAAACAGTTCTCCATAACCTTCTCAGTCCTTAAAAAACACATACAAAGGATATTCAGCAATGTTTTCAAGTACTAGCATTCAAGAGAAATTAGGCAGGGTAATTAGGAGAGGAAAATTCAATTAGTGGGCAAGGAAGGAGTTGGAAAAAGAAAGGAAGGAAATTAGTTCATTGTTCAAGCTGGGCAGTGTATACTGTGAACCAGTTTCTTGTTGTTTTTTCTTAAAAGGGAGTGTGGGAAGCACTCCCAGCTACCTTACGCTTTCATTTCACTCGAGGATAGCGGTGGCCGCCGCATTAACACGCCTGTGTTGTTCTCTCCCAGAGCACACCCTCCGTCAGCTCTCCCTCCTCGCCGGTGGACCGCAGCATGCAGACGACAGCACCGTTGCCCTATGCCGAAATCCCAGAGGAGAAGCTGGCCGGGTGCCCGCAGCACGCCGCCGAGCTGAGGGCACCCCAGACTCACCTCTTCAGCCACCTCCCCCTGCAC
>NW_010543512.1:0-924 GCF_000687285.1 Phaethon lepturus
TCGGCGGCGGACAAGGCAGCACGCTGCTCCATCCACCCCAATGCTGGGCTGGGCCTGTGCAGCCCGGACCACCGCCGTTGGCCTCTCCTGCCTCCGCTACCCGTTTTAAACACAAGGGAGGACATATGTGTCTTCATTAAATGTTCTCCCTGTTGTGTTTGCTTTGTGCGCCTGGCAAGTGGCTGTGGGGAAGTGGACTCTTACGAGATTCCGTGAGCAGGCTGCTCAAAGCCTGCCATGCCAGCAGCTGGTCAAACTTTATTGTTTGTTGGGGCCAGATAATTACTTAATTTTGTTACTTGATGCACAAGACAGGCAAATGGAGGTGGTGTGTGGTCTCCAGGCCCTTTCTATGTCGGTCGTTTAGGATCCTGAAGAGATGGCCACCCTTGCAAGTCCTGAGCGGCCATAAAGTGCTTCATTGCTAAGTAGCAAGGCTGCCAAGGGCATGTACGTGGTCCTTCACTTTTTGTGTAGCGTGGGAGGAGGCTTTTAGTGTGTCTCTGCTGTACGGGGCGGGGAGAAATACCCTATACGTGCTCACACGTAGCAGACATCAGTCCTGCCGTGAAGAGAAGCAATGGTTGACCCTTGTCGTGTGACATCCCCTGCAGCAAGCCCAGGGTGGCCTTGCTCTGCACCTGCATAGAGCACCTTGGGGCTTGGGTTTGCAACTGAGCGCTCCTCAGGTACGGCGGCTTCAGGAATTGCTGCCTGCTAGCTGGCCCGCTCCCCAGCTGGAGTCTTCTGCCAGCGAGACCTGTGCAGTGCTTGCCACGAAGTTCTCCCTATGTGGCAGGGCTGTGTGCGGCCCCTAGTATCGACAAATGCCACAGGAATATAATTAATTAATATCAGCCACTGCTGGGAAGGAAAGGCTTTATCTAGGAAAGATAGTGGTACCTTTCCTAAATATTTCCCTAC
>NW_010543512.1:955-15933 GCF_000687285.1 Phaethon lepturus
CATGTATATTTAAAAAAAAATATATTAATAGAGCGGGTTGCATTTCATAATTTTATGCAGTTTTGTTGTATAGTTTCCATACTGGCCGTTTAACCCAGAATATGCATCAGAACTTTCACAACAAGCTTAAATCACTAAATGTTTTTCTGTTATAAAAGTAGTAGCTTTTTATTTCTAAGCATTCTTTAAATTGCAACAGCAGGATCTCTTTTTTTGAAAGTTGGAAGGCCAAAGAGCATTTACCTCTGACAAAGCAGAAATATTAAAGGGAAAATTTGTATATGTTGTTATCCTACTTTTTCCATTTCTTTCTTCAGTGTTTTGATAAATAGGACTAAGCAGCTAAAATGGGACTAGACAATAGAGGTTTCTGCATAGACTGAGCACCCACGTTCAGTATGCACATACTGTAGCGTTATAACACCTTGATCAAACAAGGGTCTTTGGCAAAAATCTAATCAAAGCCAAGGAGCTGCGTAAGTTAGTGTAGACCAAATCATAGCAATTTAAATGACATATGCAATTAACATTTGAGGCCCTGTTTTTCCATCTCAATCTCTTGAAGATGAGGCAGCCCTGTCAATTTTTTGACAAAGCTTTACCCCGCCATTCAACAGAACACAACAAACACTTTAAGTTTTATTCTTTGAGCTCCTAAAGACTGCTTTGATGGATTTGTCTATGTTATCATAAACTTGATATGCTTAAAAGGCTTGCTTTGGCCTTAGAAGGGAACAACTCTTTCTGGCTGACTAGGCTGGATTCTGGGACTACTGGGAAGAAAAAATACTGGATTTTTTCTTTTTTTCTTCTTGGAACTTTTGTAGGAATGTCAGAACTGCTGAAGCTCCAGAGTAGGTCAGATAATTTTGGCAAATTGTCAATGTGGTAACTACAATACTGTACTGGAAAGAAAAACCCATTAGGAAAATAATAGTAACTAGTATACTTTTTTTATATCTTACTATGCACACAATTTACCAAGAAAGTAAAATAACATAAAAATATTAATTGGATACACTTATGATCAAAGAATAAAGCAGTATGGATAAAACAAGATGGACATCAGCTGGTTTCACTATAGGCTTAAAACACTGAAAATTGTTCCCCTATACAGGCAATAAAATTTTGTTTTTCTAACTACCCCATAAAATAGAAAAATGGGACCTCTTCTTGCAAAAGTTGAAAGGCTATTGCTTTTAATTGTCATTTGCACTGGTTCTATTGCTTTTAATTGTCATTTGCACTGGTTAGAATTAAAAGTGAAAATTTCAGTGCATTGAAACATGCATGCACACACTGTGCTCTGTGCATTGTCTAGTTTATGTCCAGCCTCTGGATATTGTCAGATAAAAGAAGAACACTTTTATTTTGTGAAGGAGGTGCTCTTAAAAAGCAGCAAAGCACACCAGACAAGGGAGAACTACTAAGTTAATCTGCCGTAAAGCAGGACATGAAACTGTGTTTTTCCTGATATATGCAAAAATTAGTGAAGCAAATGTCTTTTACTTCAAATAATGAAAATTCAAGAGCCAAGCCCCTTGTTCCCCCAGTGATGTGACTGGTTTAGGAATAGAAAATTTTCCACAATAACATTACAATTCTTCGTAGTCACTTTAAATTTTTTAACTATTAGGGTTCTCTTTTTCAATATTTTTTTTTTCCTGAAAAAGGAAGTCTAAAAATATGCATTTCATAAAATGAAAACAGTGTGACCTTTATCATCCCAGGACCCCAAAGTTCAGGCTCCAATAAAATATTCTGAAAGACTGGTGGTGGTCTCCTGGTAAAGGCAATGCATGTAGACCTATCTTACACAACAACACTATCTGGCATCTGTCCCATTGTAGAAACGGGAAATAATTATCACAGAAAAGCAATATTACTTTTGCCTCCAGTGGTGTTTATCTTGTCTAAAGCACCACTACCTTGGAAAATAGTGGCAGAGTGAGAGAGCGCTAGGAAGGCTGATGGACACCACAGCCGGTGGGAGCGGAGTGCCACGCACTTGCAAACTTAAAATCTGGCAACCGAAGTAGCGTGGAGCTGCCTTTCAGGGAAGCTCAGAAAGGAGTAGCAGGACAGCTGAGGACCGGAGAGGAAGCTGGAGCTGGGAGAAGGGGTGCTGCACTAAGCAAAGAAGGTAATGTGGCTGGGGGATAACAGGTGTATTCCAGTAAGAGTATGGCAAAGAAGCGAGAGATACACATGTTCCCTTGCTGGAGCTGCTCTCCAGTGTAGGGAGCCTGTCCCAATGGCACAGAGTTCACCGAACCCAAGCCCTTTATGCCCGCTCAGTTTGCGGTTTAACATTCTGTGTCTTTCACCTCGGCGTCTAAAGCCTTGGTCTTGCTAATGCCCACTGAAACGCAGCGTGTTGCTCCTACTCGAAGTCGATGGGGTGACTCACGGGAGTGAAGCGACGTGGCTGCAGAAAAGCCTTTGTGGTGTGGGCAAGGAGCATGCCGGCCCGCGGCGTACTGGGGAGGCAGCTGCTGAGCAGCACGGTGTGTATGCAAAGCAGCTTCCCCAGCGAAAACCCGACAACTGAAGGCGCTGCGATGCCTCTGGACCACTGCCATATACCTTACGTCTTGGGTCACGTGCTGAAATCTGTGCCACGAAGCAGTTGTGTGTGTGCTTTAGTCTTGCTGAAGTCAAAGGGAATTAAGCACGTCTTCAAAGTTCAGCGTGTGCCGCTGTGCTCCTGCGTCCGGGAGGCACACGGTCGTTGCGCTGCCCTGCTGCAGGGAGGTGCATTTCTGTCTCACAACAGCTTTGAGACGGCAGCAGTCGAGTCAAAGGCTCACAATACTTGCTGCTGCTGCATTTTAGCTGTGCTCGGAAGGGAGCACATTCCATCTGAACGTGTGTTTGGTCTTGCACCTCCGAGCGGCGACTGCCCCAAAGCTCCCAAATTTTCAAAGAGTTACATGGGGATTTATCCATCCAAATCCCATTATAATCAATGGGAGCCGGGTGAATAATTACACTGCAGTTCTTTGTAAATAACAGGGAAGGTTGCCAGTTACTGCTGATTATGATGCTGACTTTTTGTAGATATAGATCCACAGGTCTATTGGGAACTGCACTTAGACCACCAGGTTATTTCGCATATCGGTATAGTTTCTGTGCTTACTGTGCATATCACTTCAAAGAACCGAGGTTGATGACTTCTGGTCCACTGTGTTAGCAGTCCGTCTCCTCTCCATCTCCTGTTGTTTCCTTTCACAATCTGAGTAACAAAAAATGGTGGTGTAAATAGAACTCCAACAAAGAGGTCTGTTGAGCCTGTAATGCTCCCCTGAAAGGAGGCTGTCTGAGGGATGAATGGAGCGGCCTCAGCCTAGCAGTAGCGGGGAAATAGATGACTTGGCATTGGACAGCAGCAGGCAGCAGGGTGCATATGCCTAGTGTAGTGGCACATAATGGTTAAGCTAGTCAGTTGAAGGGCTAAATGAGAGGACATTGTCTAACCCTGTAACCGTAACTAAATTGTAACCTGAAAAGAGTTTATAAACATCTGGCTGCTAGCCCTTCTCTAAAGCTTAATAGCTAGATGTGAGGTGCAGAATTTTTTTAAGGCTGCAATTGAAATTATTACTTGGGAGTATTACCGTCTTAAGCAGATCAAATGCATTTCAGGATTGTAGAGTGTATTAAATTGTGGTTTGAACATCTCTGCTGAGTTTTCCCGTTAAATTAGTTTTCACAAGATCAACATTTATGATTGACGCTATTTCCATTTGGAAAGAGACACTCGTTTGGAAACTCATTTTGGTTTCGTGACATCTTGCTGCTGATTTTATAGCTCTGCTCAGTATTTCATGCAGAATTCTAGTCTGGTGGTACAACTTAACTTCACCAATTATTATATTCATGTCTTTATCCCGATGCTCATCTGTTTAAGCTCAAATGGAGTAGGTGACACATCTGTGTCTCTTGATTTCGCACAAATTTAGCAGTGCGGGAACACATTTCCCTGTACAGTCCTATTTTATTTTAATGTTGCTATTCGGTGACAATGAAAAGCATGTACTGGTTAGACTAATAAGCATGTGACCTCCTCTGCAGACTAGCTTTTCAATCTTTTTATAGCTCCCATTATTAATAGGACAGCATCTATGTGCTCCGCATTTGTGTTGCAAATACTCACAATAGTTGGAATCATTTTCTAATTACTTAAACAATGCGCTGTAGCAGCACCAATTGAAATTCCTGTAGGCTACAGGCTTGCTAATTGTTTCCTTTAGTAAACCTAATTTATAGGGCTGTGCAAATAGTTGCTGGGTTTAAAGTATTTTGGCAGCTGAACTGAAAAAAAATGTTATGGACTGAATGGAAACTTCATTTCTTTAGAATTGTCAGCACAGCAACAAGAATTGATTTGAGGTTATAGAAACATTTTTTAACACCTGGCAAACTGTTTCATTTGGTTTTCAGGTACATTTAATAAAAGCAGAGGATTGGATCATAAACGTGCGAGGGAAGTAGTCCCAGCTCTCCCGTTTAATCCACTGGTTGAGTGAGTAGGGCAATTTACTTGCGATGTTAACAACTTAAATTCAAGACCCCAAACTGCTTCAAGCTTTTAGTAAGGTTTGCCTAACACTCAGACGAAAGTCTTAACACTGGAAATTAAGTATTCTGGGATGGAGCTCTGTTTCTTTCCTAGGATGCCTAGATTAAAAAAATAACCCCAGTGGATCAAGCAAGCAAAATCAGAACTCATGGGTCAGGTTTCTTGTGCTGGATCTTCTCTGTTTGAGTCTGACGTGGGGCCATGGCACACATCTGCAGGGGCAAGAGAAAGGCTGAGAATCAAGAGATAGGCTCTGACCCCTCTACTTCACGTTCTCCTGACGCTGTGCAAAGTGAGTAACCTAGTCAACAGGCCATAAGCTTATTCTTTCTCTATCTGATTTATTATATAAATTTATACAACTTGGAAAAGCTTCAGGAGCAGAACTTGAGAGTGAAACACCCAGCATACTCCCCATTCAAGTGTGTAGCTACCAAAATCTCTGGTTGCTGGTTGAGCTCTTGGTCTGAACTAGGACATGGAGCACAGAGGGGAGGAGAGGACAGATTTAAACCTGTATCTCCCACAGCCTAGACAAGTGTTTGCCATCTTGTCTCACGTATCTTATTTGAGTGTGCATGAGTGAGTATAGATAATGCCAGTGACTGTGCAAGTCTGCTACCAAAACTGGAATATTTCATTTCAGAAATGTCCACTCCCAACCTTGGAAATGAAAAAGAAACAGCACTAGGTGAATTTCCCCAATTTGAGTCATCCAAACCAATAAACCATTTAATGAAAAAAGGTTCAGCCAGCTGTACTCAGTTAAAGGAACTTCTCATAGTGTGAAAATTGACAAAGACCTTGGGTTTTCCATTTATCTGAAATTGCTATCAATACTGTAATTTTTATAACACTTTTTGAAGAGGCTTATGCTCTTGAAAATCTCTGAGCAATACTGTACATTTGGGGAAACTTGTTTAATAAAAAACACTTGCAAAAGACTTTCTATTTGTTGTTGTTTTCTAGTATTTTTACTGGATCTGGAGTAAAAACAGCTACTAAGAAGGTCTTATTTTTCAGTCTTTCTGAAGACTATGCATTTCCCATAGTCTGCAAGTTTTCTTCCTGTTCTTCAACATACTTATATTTTAGCGATCTGAATTAATGAACCTTTGGTTTTTTTCCTCCCCTCTATTCTTTTCAGGACCAAATAATATCGACACATCTGCTATGTCTTTGTTGCTTTACTCTGAATGCCTCCAGAGGAAAGTAAATTACAAAAAGAAGGCACTTTGCCAGGCGCAGACCTAAGTGTATGCAAACTTTGGTCATTCAGTTCTCAAGGTCAAGTCTAGTGAATCTTAACTCTTCACAAGATGGGTATTTTCTTCTCCCTGCCCCTTGCTTTCCTCCTCATCTGCAACCTTCCTGTGAGCTGTAGCATTTATACCATAACATTGAGAGTAAGCATGAAATGTCAAACTAAGAATTCCCTTCTGGGGTTAAGCTAGCGGTAGATGACTTTAAGACTATGCAAGCCCCTGCCCCAAACTGGGGGTTCGCTGTGACCTGTTGTATCCCTATCGCTAAAGATAAACTTGAAGAACCAGCCCTCCTCTGCCTTCCCAGGGATTTGCTCTCTTATCTCTAGTTGTTGCTCACTAACACTTCTCTCTGTCAAAACCCTCTTTGCTGCCCTAGCAACAAGCATCCAGGCTCTTTTCCAGCTGACATAAGCTTTCTGCCACCTCCTGATGACAAGTGCTTCCAACATTTCCAGCTGTCAGACTTTCAGCATCTGCTCCACATGTCACCAGGCTGACTTCGCTGAACCTCGGGCAGCTTTGCACTCAGCCAGTTGCCTGATGCTATACAGTGAGAATGACTTCATCCTGACCGCAGTCACTTGTCCACCTCTTTATGTGCTGAAACAGTCACAGTCAGGGTTGCTGGTTTTTTCTTCCAGTTAGCTTCTGCTATTGCGTTTATACACAAGTGCATGTTTTATTCAGACTTAATCAGCTATTGCATTAATACTATTTTAGAGCAGTGGCTTCGGTAGGGCTCCATTACGTTTGTTCCAAGTGCTTCTCTTCTAATTGGAGTTTAAGCAGGAGTGACTGTTCTGAATTGTTGATGTCCTTAACTTATCTATTAGCATGACATCTAGAAAATAAATACTCTTCCTGTTAAATAGTCGGACTCTTCAAAATTAGTCAATACTGAATTTACTCTGCTTCTATTAATGTATATGGAATTTTAACGCTGATTTCCCTAGGACCAGCTCTAGGCCATCATTTCACACTTCATAAAGTCTACCTAGAATGTGTGTTGGTACCAAATTCTCTGGCAAATCTTGTCCCCCCCTTTTTTTTTTAGCTCTGTTTCTGCACCCTACTTTCAGTAGTGTGTCAGAAATGGAATACATCAGCCAGATGAGAATCTCCCACTGAAGTAGATTATGCCATTACAGTATTCACCAGCACCTTCTTCTTATCTCTTTTTTGAGTGCTGCTGTGTGTAAAGTTTTCCACAAGCTCTTCTAGATCCTTTTTCTCCTTGAGAGGATCAAAGATAGAATGAGTGTGGGAGACAGGCAAGCAAGAGGAGAGCTCAGCTGGCAAATGTAGCAAACTTGGGCCTTGGGTGCTCATCCTTATCAAGATTACTGTAAGGCTGAAAAGGTGTATTTTTTATGTCCAAGACACAAGTGTGCTGAGCCCTGCCCTGCACGTGGTCATTAGGCTGCCATTTGAAGGGATCCAGCCTGCTGCTCTTCTCCTGGCATGTGGGAGCTCAAAGGGCTGGAGCAACACTCCAACCCTCCTTGCCTGCTATGAGATCCCAGGGGACCCTTTCATGTACTAAAGGGACAGGCTATACAAAGACAAGGTTGATGCTGCAAGCTCTTTAATAGCCCTCACCAACTTCCCTTGGTGTTGGACAAGCCATAGCAGCAAATGGAGACTGCTGTAACATGCTTGCTTCTTTGCAAATGCCTGGGCTGAGGGCCCGTTTTTAGGATGCGCTTTGTGTGACCTACCTGCCACTGGCGTGACTGCCTCCCCATGCATCAGATGATGAAGCCATAGGGATAGGTGGGTCTTCTGCTCAGCTGCTGAACTTGCCACAAACACACATGGTATTTATTTGGTTTTATTCAGGGATGATTTGGGGTTGAGTAAAAGAGCTAAGCTGATGCACCATCTGCTTTGTGTGATTGATAGCTCTGTCTTGAGGAAGGTAGTGGGAGCATACAGCTGGTGGGGGGACAACAAAATGGAGCCTCTATGGAGCAGCCCACATCTAGATACATTATGCACATATTAAGTGTGGTTATTGCTAGGTGAACTTCACCCTAAGCTACGTTGTGGCACTCTACTACCATCGGAGATGTGCTGTATTGTAATCCATTTTCTAGGTGTCTCCAATGATCCTTCCGTGTTTCATATGGGAGAAAATGCAGTGTCTCTTCCATCTTCCATTTTGAGAAATCTCATTAGATAACGGACCCTTTAAGAACTATAACTATATTGCTGACTTTAATATTACTCTTTGCTGTGTGCTAGTTAGTTGCAGCAGTTGCCAGGCAAATCTTTAAAGTTAATATAGTTTCCTGCTCTACTGTGTTGTAGAAAGCAACGTTTCATACAAATCTTTTCTTGTTCATCTACTTAATGTAGTAGTACAAAGTTGAGAAGGATGTTAATACTTCCAGCAAGATTTCTAAAGCTCAGTTCTGGATTGAGGGACTGATTTCCATGCATTGTTTTCTCGTTAAGGTAGAACTAGCTTTAGAATTTCAGAGCTCTCCCAGTAAGTAATGTATTCTAGTCAAATGATGGAACGAAAGGGTTAAGACAATTTTAACATTTCACATGTGTGGGACAGATTATGGTACTACCACTTGCTAATATTTTCAACAGTCTAGATCCCTTTTCCAAAATCCCTGGGTGCCAAGTGCATTAAACTCTCTAAGGATATGTGTGTTGCAGCCAAATTTTTAAATATATGTGGGTACCTCAAGCAACATATAAGCATCTGTAAGCATGTAGCAGGATTTTAAATATGTCTTCTTACGTTGCTTCCAGCAAAATTAATTTTTTGTCCTTTTGTTGTGTAGATTACTTAAAAATCAAAACCTAAGAATACTTTGGACTGAGCTTGTGCTGTAGTTTCCTAGACTCTTTTGAAAATCTATGCTCTATGTAAAAATCCACATTGTGTGAAAAAAACCCTACCATTCATATCACTGGGATGAATGCAGTGCTACAGATCACAGAATGTAAATGAGAGTACTGACAATTTTTCCCATATTGAAGAATCCCGCATCTGAAGGAAACAAAGAGGCTGTGTGAGGCTATAAGATTATCTTCAAAATAATTTTCTTCCCTTGTTGAAAACAAATTATTAAACCTCCTAGTTCTTAAATTACAGCATGTTTTCTTGTCTTGCCTGATTATTGGCCGGGCGGGGAGGGGGGAGTTGCTCTAGTTTCCGAAACTCTACCTCTCAAAACTCTTTTGCCTTACCTATTACAATTAAGCTATTGTTTTGCATAGGAAAGTGGCGTGACTTAATTCAGGTTTGTGCCTCAGAGTAAACTGCAATGATTAATAGCTCTGTGTGTGCCTAATGAGGTGAGCCCTGCAGCCACTGAAGCACCTGTCTCCGTGTGTAAGCAGCCAGCGTTCACTGTTGTGCGTGGCTGGAGATTCACATTACAAAAAAGGCAATTAAACAACGTTAGGGATTTGAAGCAAACTAACAATGCAGGGAAATTGCTAGGGAAGGATTAGTTATCTCTTGCCTGATAAAAGCCGGTATGTTAAATTGTCCTTCCATAGTAGCGCTCCGTATGGGAAGTTTACTGTCTAATGAATACTGCCAGGGTTAAGCTCTGAAAACAAAGACCTGGAAAGTTGGAAGTGTGCTTAAATTAGCATTTCTGCTACCCTGTCAGATCACTCCTAAGGCTGCCAGTTGCTGCTACTTTTGGCTGTGGCTGTAAGGGCAACCTGTTGTGTCTAAACAGAAAATACTCCCATGATTTTAGCATCATCTTTGTGGGTTGAAAATTACCCCAAAAGGGTGATCTGCAGCATTTGAAAAACCTGCGTTATCATCGTTGCCTTATTATGGGTCTTAGAAGGTATATATGCTCTTTCTTGGGTCTTTCCTGTAAGACGTTGGGCATACCCGCTGCTTCTTGTGTCTGTTCTGTGAGACACTGAGCATACCTCCTAACTTGTGCTGGCCTTTCTTGCAGGACAGCCTCTCTGTGCGCGCAGTAATTGGTTTTGAAGTTTGCTCCATCATCTGCTTTGTGGTGCAGCTTTCTGCGTTGGTTGGTTATTTTGATCAGTCGTGAGAGCGATGGGCTGGCTGGCTGATTGCTGAGGTGTTCCTCCTGGCCGGGTGACAGGCTTGCTGGCTGACCTCAGCCAACTGGCTTTGACTCTGGTGGGGGATAGCGGCTAATATTTTCCAAGGCATCTAGGTGATTTAGGAGCCCACGGCTCACCCTGAAGGGGGTTGATGCATTTGGAAAATGTTACCCTATTAAACTCCCCCCAAAGGGATGCAGCGTGGGCTAATTTATGTTTGTAAGACAGCTTGGGGTCTTGGATTCCTGTGATGTGAATATCTTGCACTCTCTTCTTTGTACAGAGGCAAACAAGATCCATTCCTGTGGTTGTTTCATCAGACAGTCAGGCTGTAGTGAAACTACATCTGCTGATAAGAAGGCAACTTCTAGATAAATCATACAGGCATGTCTCTGAAGCCTAGAAATAAGAACTGCTGGCTCCAATAACAAAAGCCTGGGCTGCCCAACTAAGGAAGGACGCCTACTGCTCTGGTAGCAATCAATCCATCCCCTTTCCTCTGGCCTTGCCAACTGTGGGCACACCACGAGGGCTCACAGGGCTGGCGGGTTTGGTGAGAATGGCAGCAGAGGCAAGAAAAAAGGGGCTGCCCTGCTGGCTGCAGGGGGGCTGCTGGTGCCCCAGCAGGCACCTGGGGGACGATGAGGCGGTCTGTTCTTGAGTTGTGGTGGCTGTGCTCTTCTTGGCTGATACCCTTGATGGATGAGGAGAGGTAGTGAGACATCTGGAAGAGGGTTTGGAGACGTGCACCATGGCCCCAGTGGTGGAACGCAGGGTTATAACAGGGCTGAGATGTGTGGGAGACCAGGCCACGCAAGGGAAGGTGTCCTTTACCTGTGTGTTCTTCATGCTCGCTATATTCTTTAAGTATCTTTATATTCTCCTGCTGCAGAATAGGAATAGTGGCCATGCCTGAGGCGACCAGCATGTGTCTGTAGTGCTCCTTGTGGCATCTAACTGCTCGCCTGTCCTCACAGAAAATCATTAATTAAATTTAAATGCCTCTTGCTGAATTTCCCGCATGGGTCTTTTTATGTCTTAAGCTGGTCATTAGGATTTTTGTGGCTTGTGTGTAGTTATACTGCATGAGTTCTTTAATAAACCATACCGAGGATGAAAGTGTCTGTATGAGAGGGGCTGAGTGGCTTCTCCGTGGGTGTCTGAAGTGAATGAGAACGGAGGGAGAAAAGAAAGGATTAAGAAGTAATTAAAGGATAGAGAGAACGATAAATAAGGAAGAAAGGAAAAGACTGCAAGGAATATTGCTGATGGGTTTTACATTTTAATTTGGGCAGTCTTTTTTTTTTTTTTTACACACTCAGAGGGAAGAAGAAGTTGGAGGGAGCCTTGGTTGCTGTTATGCTTTCAAATTATAATCTAAATGCTGCCTTGATTATACACCATTCTGATTGCTGCGGTCTAGTGATTAGAGCATAAAACTTGGAGACAAAAAATATGCTGTTTTTCATGACATATTTTCCTTTTCTAAAGGACTTGCTGGGTGGCTTTGAATGAGTTATTTCACTTCACTGTGCCTCATTTCCCTGATCTGCAAAATAGGGATATTAATGCCTATTTTTGTGAAGGCAGTCTGAGAAACTTAAATGGAAACTTCTGTATAAATGTCAAGTATCATTATTATTGTTCTTAAACTAATCCATTGTAGTCAACTGCTTTTATAGTTTTTATGAAAGCAAATACAATGGGAGCTACATAATTGGCTGCCTAACAATGTTGTTTTAATTAGAAGAAGACAAAAAGTGACTGAAAAATGCAACAGCGGGTTGCCTTTTTTCATCAATTGCAAAAAAAAAAAAAAAAAAAAAATTCTGCTAGAACAGAACCATACCATACCAGGTAATAAAGTTACTCTGAAGTATATGTGACACACTGATCAGAAGTAACAGGCTCAGATAATTTTTTTTTATCACATGCTCGGTTCACTATTTGTCTCGCACAGTCAAAGATTTTCAATTTTTGAGAAAGTAAGAGTAAGGGTAAAAATGTGAAAAATGTATGTGTTAACTTCAGTGCATCTGAGAGATGACGTTTCCTCAGGCTGCGGCTTTAAAACCTGAATTTTCAGTTGAATAGTTTGCAATATCTGGCTTAGACACCTTTGGAAACAGATAGCATAACAAACACTGACACTCCCTCTCCTTGGTGAGGTGAATATAACCCATCTCTTAATATGATACTGTTAGAACAAGGTAATGGAACTAAACTGGGAAAACGTGAGTCCCATTACTCTTCACATTTGCCTGAATCCTGTTTATCTGAAAGGTAACCCTGCCTCTGCCAGTTCACCCTGGGGGTGGGTAGTCCCAGTGATTCAGCCCAGGGCCACATGCAGAAGACTTTATCAGTAGGGGTATGCTCTTAATCCAGGACACTGATTATACTAGTAAAATTGAATGTTTGCCACTTCTTCTGAATTTTTCCTGACAGGAACAGGATTTTGCTGGTGTAACGGTGATGGAGGAGGGGGAATTTTTTTTTTTTAATTTAAGATGGAGCGATGTTGGTCATAGGTAATATGTCTTCATACATGTAAGTGATTTGGCAAAAATCTGTTATGTATTCTTGGCCTTAACATGACCCCAGAGTGAGTAACTTGTGACCTGTCTGTCCCCATCAGCGTCAGCACTGCTGCCTTCTAGGACAGCCCAATTAAGATAATTCTGTGGTTGCTGTAGGAGGACTTAGTATCTGTAAGGCAGGCTGAGTGGAGCAGTCCTGGCTGTTCGTTTTCGGTCCCCAGAGACTGCGTTGCAATGACTGCCTCTTCCAAGTGCTTTCCTCCAGCAGGCAGCACAAGCCCATTTTCTGCAGGCTCATCTTCAGCCAGCTCCTCTGTATCTCTGAGTTTCTTCCCGCTAACACCAAGGCAGTTCAGGGACAGCTATTACATTATATGCTGAGTGAGATGGGTAGAGCGATGTCACATCTGGGTGCTGATGGCTCTGTAAGATGATGGACACGGTGCTGGTACTAAAATGGTTATGCCATAGCACGAACAGACTCAAATCTGTTTCCTGGGAAGCCAGGTCCATTCAAAAGAAAAGTTTTAAGGACATTTCAGTAATGTATTAGCCTTTAAATAAAGATACTGTTTGACAAATTAAGAGCCAGTTTGGAATGGGGCTTTTTGTTTGGTGATTTGTTGCTTCTTTTTTTGTTTTGTTGGTTTTTTTGTTTTGTTTTGTGGGGTGTTTTTTTTTTTTTTTTAATTGTTATACTTTTGAGGACATTTGTGAAGACTGCTCTTGTCTTGCTTGGTCCTACCATTGTTTGTGCCAGGTGTACTGAGTGCATTAAGACTGGGAGAGGGCAAACAATTGATTTTTCTAAGCCAAATGTGACATGTTGGGTCTTTAGATTTTATCTTGTTATACTGACGATGAAAAAAAAATCACGCTAAATAAATTAATATGATTTTTAACTTTGAACAAAAATCTAGTGTTGGATTTGTATTCTGTCTGTGAATTTTTAACATAAAGCGTTATCCTTGGGAATATTGGACTGCTCATCCTCTCAGTGAAGCTAAGAGGAATTTTTTATGTGTGACAGCACTGGGGAGCAAGACTATTTTTCAGGATAAGTACAATCAAATTCTAGCAGGTAATGCTCTTCATCAGAAAACATTTGTAAGAAAAATGCTTAAAAACAGTCCTCTAGTTACACTCTTAAGGAGGTTTTATTTTCTTTCTCAGTAAGAATAGTGAGTGTACATACACACAAAGCATGCCTTGCTCTACCATTATTCTGGATTGCTAGTTGCAAATGAGATTTTTCTGTCTACTCCTGCACTCCTTAATATGTCTTTTTCAAGTGTAAGAAATGAATAAATGGATTTGATTTTTTAAGCAAGTGGTCTCACTGCATTTCCACATCAGCCAAGAGGAGGGTGTTCTGAGAAGAGATGAAAATGCAGGCAGCTGAACAAAGGAGCCATAGAAACCTCTTCATCTCAAAGAGCTCAACAGACACACATTAAAATGAGTTGAATGAATCTCACTTCCGTATCTCGTGGGTTCATCTTTGGGGAAATGAGGTCCACTATGTTTTGTGGGTTTTTTTGGGTTTTTTTTTGTTTGTTTGTTTTTTTTTGTTTTTTTTTTTTGTTGTTTTGTTTTTTTTTGTTTTGTTTTTTGTTTTTTTCTGATTGCAACACTAGATGCTTCCTCATGCTTCTCTACTGGCCACTTGGGGTGGAAGGCCAAATTTTGCTTTGCCATGACAAAGCCCAGTTGTACGGCTTTCTCCCAGTTCTCCCAAAACAGATTAAAGTGAATACAGACCAAGACAACAGGTAAACTATGAAGTAAAGTTTATATACAAGAATATAACATTTATCTGGAGTATTTACAAGGTTAATTAAAGCAATATTTTACAACTCTTTCAGGTTAACCACTAGGTATATTACAGTTAGGCTACAGATGGTTTAATTTGCAAAATAAAAAAAAAAAGTTGCATTCAGATCAACCATCTCCAGAACTTGTTCATTTTTTTATGAGAGAAAAGGGCTCAGACTTGTGGAAAATAAAATGTGAGAATGGTTAATATACTCTTATTGGTGCCTATGTATCACATGCAAGAGTCGTAACATGACCTTTATAGTGTTAATATATGGCAAGCCATTTCACCTCGGTGAAAGAGTCATACCCACTGTGACAGGCGAGTCGCACGCGTGGCTGTCTTTCTCTGCATCTCCTACTTTTGCACAACAAACATGCATGTATACAGAGAAGCAGCAATATAAATGAACCAGCATTACCAAAAATGAAGAGGGAAAAACCTCAGACCAAAGTCACATTTGCAACCATTAAAAAAAAAAAAAAAAAAAAGCTTTAAGCGAGATACTTTAATACTTCCCCAAAATAGTCATGATTTTTGTTTTTTATTATATTTTAACCTATGTACAAAACCAGAGGGCTCCCTCCCCTCTCAGAGAGCGGTCACCGTGTCTCTTGCCCATGGCATCTCGAGGCTTAGAGGGGCCGAAGCAAGAAGGTGCGGGAGGTCCGGAGAGCTCGGGACAGAGGCGGCTGGTGGGGGCGGGCGGG
>NW_010543512.1:15964-18096 GCF_000687285.1 Phaethon lepturus
TTGCGGATGCTGCGGGAGAACCGCTTGAAAGCCCGCTGCCCTTTCTGCCACCGCTTCAGCGAGGTGATCACCAGTTCCCCGGCTTGCTTTTGCCCCATCACCAAGTAGGGGACGTTGATGTCGTTCATCTCGTCGCAAGTGCACTGGAGGCCACCTTTGAGCCAGAGCACGATCTTCCTCAGATCCCTTTCCGTCAACCCATTCAGCTTGTAGATGGTTTTGCTCTTTGTTTCGGGGGTGATCTTGGTATCCCCATTGATGTAGGCAATCTCCTTCACTTTTATCTTCAAGGCTAATACAGCGAGGGGAGGGGGAAGTGGGGAGTGGGAGAGAGGGAGAGAGATTGAGAGGTTTTTTTCCCATTAGTGCACATAAAGAGGACCTGGGGAGGGAGGTGCTCTATTGCTAATTAAACTGTCAGGGCTGACAGAAGAGGCAGCAGGTGGCTCCATTTCTAAAGCCACAAAGGGCATGCGAGTCATGGCAGTTTGAATCAACCTTAGGGTGGAGGTTTTTTGGGTTTCTTTTCTCCTCTTCCCCCCCCTCCCCCTCTTTTTCCTTCTCCTTTCTGAATTAATATTTTCTCTGGCTTTTCTCTTGTTTGCAAACAGAGAGGGCAGGTTTGCTACGTTAAGCAGCGCTCTGGGGTTTTCCTGGGAGAAGACAGTGTTCCTGAGAGTAGAGTTGGAAGGGGAGGTGGGGAGGCGAGTACCTAGACCTCATCTGAAACCTGATCTCTGCTGCGGCTGAAAACTTCTAAACTTAATTTATTAGGCTGGAGAGGATTTTAGGCAAACCTGTAAGGAAATGATATTTCACATGCATTGTTTTTTTGAAAGAATAGATCCCATGGAGGGCAAATTGGTCCAACAGCTGCATTCGATTTGGTAAAATAACTAGGAGGGGGATACAGGGCTCTGTAAGAATTTGTGGGGCATGTTTAGCTTTAGGAGGATTTATCTGAGTGCAATTTGCCAGGCCAAAGCCATTGGTTGTTTTAGCAATTATGTCCCACAGTCATGGTTTCAGGTTTTGGGTGGTGGTTTGTTTTGTTCCTTTTTTTTTTACTTTTAATAAAGACAGACTTTTGAATTGTTGTAGATATTTATACTACAAATCTGTTTCCAGGTATAAACACTGATCTATTATAAAAGGATTCTCCTCCTTATTCCCTTTTTCTCTTGAAATGCTAATATGTGCATTATGTGCCGTTCAGTTGTCTCTGTTGAAGGGGCTTTCTTGTCCTCTCCTAACCCCAGATCTTCCCATTAAGTTTATATCCCCAATTGTCTGTGCATTACCTTCTCTGTCAAATGATATATAGAGCTTCATTCTTAATCTGCAGAGAGAGTCTTTCTTACGACACGTGAGACTGGTCATGCAGCTCTTTCTCATACGTCTAAATGAAGCTTTCCTCTGCTTCTCCCCAGGCAATAGTCTGGATGAAAGATGCTTTTTTGGTTTAGTGTGTTTTGTTTTTTTTTTTCATTTTACTTTCTATTCTGCTTGCCAGCAACATCCACATAAAAGAAAGAGCACTACTTTGAAACAGCAACCAGAAAAGGACCATAAAAAGGGCTACTTTTTATTCCAAGGTGGAATTTTGTGTTTCATGGCCCGGCGGTCAGACAGGTCCATCTGCAACTAAGACAAAGCCTTGCCTTTTTTCAGACACATCTCTCACGGACTCCACCAGCACTTTTACCTGATCCCCAATGCTCAACTTTCAACCGAGAGGGCTCTGCCTCCACTTACCAAAATCATTTTTGCAGAGGTTTTCCACAATGTCGTTATCGTCTTCGTTTTTGTTTTTGCAGGCATCGCAGACCTTGGGGGCTGGAAATGGAAGGGACATCCCCGTCAGGCTCGGGGAGGAGGGGTCGGCAGGTGGCAGAGGGACCCCTTCGGGAAACCCCGGCTCCCCATCCCTCGGGGCCGGTGCCCCTGCACTTTGACGCGCCTTACCTTGCTGCAGACCCGCTGGAGGGGGGGGCTCCGTGTGCTTTTAAGGTCACACCTAACCCGAAAGTGGTTTTGTTGATTTTTTTGTGGGGTCTGTTGGTTTGTTTGTTTGTTTTGTTGCTTTTACGGGGAAAAGTGAGGGGGGCCACACGACACAAAACACCCCGACC
>NW_010543513.1:0-7948 GCF_000687285.1 Phaethon lepturus
GTGGTGCTTAGTTGCCGGTTGGGGGTAAACCATGACAACAGCTAAACTGTGTTGAGTGGTAGAGCCTTAGAAACTTGTATTAAAGCCAAACTAGAAGAAGGGTGAAAGTGATAAGCAGTGAAAGTGATGTGATAAGCTCTTTTTGCCCTCCTCTCCCCAACTTTCTCCCTTCTCTTCCTTCTCCCTACCCCAGAAAATTATTTGCTTCTCTACCTCTAAGCAGAGGTAGATTATGCATATAGTTCCCAGATGATTTCATTTAGTTTCCCTAGTTTTTGAGAAAGGTTGTGAGCCAATTCTGTTAGTGTTTTAATAAAAGCCACTTGAATTTTAACCCAGTCTGTTGCAATTAATTAATGAAGCCCTGTCAGAAAGGCTATTTAGAAAGGCTGGGGAACAATTTCTTTTCAGAGGTGCTCAGAGAGAGATTGTTTTTTCCATGGTGCAGTTCCATAAAACAAGGTGAGCGAACACAGTGCTCCTACCCCTTGCATCCCTTCCTGGTCCTTGCTTTACATTGCCCTTACTTACGCAGCACTGGCTTGCTATGCATTGGCTTCAATACAAACTGCACTCCTCCATGAATCAAATCAACTATAACAAGCAGAAACAAGTGGATAGTTTTATGACGGGACAGTGACCTGACTCAAAATTGACAATTTTAAGTTCAAGAAATTCCTGTCTAAGATTAGGAACTGTGTTGCCTTCTGGGTCCTCCCCCATGATGTGCTATCAGACCTTAACTCATCCTCCAGTTCTTCACCTGGGGGCAGGCAGGCGCACCCATATTCAGCACTGTCCTGCTGGGAGAAAAACATGATCAACCTGTATGTACTCTCCTCAAACAAAAGGGATTTCCACTCACTTTAAAAACAGATGACGTAGTCATTCCTTGTTTTTATAGAATAGCGGTAACTACCACAGGCTACTGGAAAGGGGAAAGACAGAGTTAAATATAGTAAAAAGCAGGATGCTGAGAGACAAAGTTATTCCAGATCGTGTTCTCACTTTTCTTCTGTTCCACTGTTTTTAAACGCCCTCTAGTTAAAAATTGCGCTCTGCTCTTCATGAATTCTCAGCGAAGGAAAGTTACAACTCAAAGGCTACGGGAAGCCGTTTTTGCCAGCGTTGAGGCGGCCCAAGCGAGCGCGGAGGCGCAGCGCCCCCTGCTGGACCGCGCCCGCCCGGCGAACAGCCGCGCTGGCAGGACGGGGGTCTTCGTTTATTAGCGCTTCAACTATGAAGTCAGCTGTTGCGGAGAAAATAATATCGGGGGGTTGCATTAGTAATGAGTGGCTCCGAAGAGCCACTCGGTTTTGGTCCGCTCTTTCTGCAAACGGAGAGATTGCCACGAACCTTGGTAGTGGTATTATCCATGCTTCCTCGGTGCTCTGCAGGACGCCAAAATAAGGGGTGCCTCAGAGGAGAGCTCCCCAGCCAGGGGTACACGGAGGAGTCTCTAAACCGTAGAGGGACAGACAGTAGATCAGAGCATTTGCCACATTCACGTGTTTGCAGGGATGTCTTTTGACCTCAGCTTTGCACAGCGGTCATGACATAGAAGCAGGTCCTATCTACTAACTTCCATAAAGAGCAAATATTTCATCAGGTTTTCATCCCACTCTTTTTCTGTAGGGCTTTGAAATAGCTGCTCTGATAAATGTTATTATTCAGAACATGACAAGATTGCAAAGAAAGCCTTAAAGAAACACTCCCCATTGGAAAACCGTCAATTCACATTATTCAGCAGTGCCAAATGGGAGATATCACTAGCATATACCACAATCCAAATGTAAATTACCTGTATGTTATGTAATAAACAAACAAGCCTGAATGAGGTACTGAGTTGATGGTGTAGTCAGCAATACTACCACTCTCCTGTGATTACCAGGCCAAGCACCATTGGTCAGAATACTATCCTGACACGTAGGTAACATGAGCAGCTTATTTAAAAAAAAAAAAAAAAAAAAAAGAGCCAGAAAAAGCCCAAAACAAACAAACAAAAACCCCCAAACCAGCCCACAGCTCTCACTGGTGCACTGATTCCTCCATGAACGCCAAGTCAAAGAGTCAAAGTCAGACTTTTTTATACTAGTCTTCAAGATTCCCAAGCCAAATACTCCTGAAAAAGCACTCTCAATCTACAAAGCCAACTATTTGCTATATTTCTCAGTAGTGCTGAATGAAACCATCAGGCTCAACAGGCAGAGCTTGTCAGGTCAGGAGATGGGGTTTCTCAGTAGCAAGACAAAAGCTTTGAGTTTTTGTTACTGGAGAGGAGTGTTCTGAAAGTTGCCAGGTTTGAGGTCAGAGAGGAAAACTGACTTGGTTTATCTTTTTCTGGAGCTACAGGTAAAAATACCACAGAACAAGAAAGGAAAGAAAAAGGGGGGAAAAGGTAAAAAAAAAAAAAAGAGTAAAAGAGAGAAAGATATAAAAAATAAAAGAACAAGGTATCAAAAAACATCCTTAAACTATTTCAAGAGAAAGAGGAAAATTAGAATGTTGCCCTAAGTTGCATTTGAAGCTTCAATGATGCAGCAAAGGGGACATTAAAATGATCTCACTTTTCAAAGATAATAAATGTGTATTAACACTAAACCTCACTGTTAAGTGACTAAGTGTCACTTAATAATTGCACACATGTTCTGTTTTGCTTCCATTTATTTCTAAAAGGGGTTAGACGAGGATGAATATCCACAGGCCTATAGTTAGGACAAACACATCTGCACCTTTCCCAGGGCAAAGAGGGACAAAGATTATTTCTCCTTGTTCCAGTCAAGAGGGGAAGTTAATAGCAAACCAGTACAACTCTTAAATCTTTCCCTTCCACCCCCCATTTTATGTTGAAACTAGCTGTATATTTTGAAATATTCATATCCATCTGAGTTTTGGTTTTCCAAGTCATTAAGATAAATTCAGTTTATGTTTTATTTTCTAATTTGATCATTCTTCCTGGCAATGTATTTTACTTGAAGCTATAATTATTAGAAATTATTACTCAAAACTGAAATACATATAGACCCTGAAGTTACAAAGTGCAATAGAAATAAGCAGCTCAAAAGGAGTAAAATGAAAACTCATGCTTCATGAATGAAGAATCACACGCAGAATGAAAGAAATTCACATTCTTGGCATAATATTAAATCCATGAACTAATCAAGATCTAATGCTAATTATTTTTAATTAGTATCTCAAACAATATATTTTTAAAACTCAGCCTATCCCCAGTAAGACATGAACTGTCATTTTCACTTGTACCAATGAATAAATAAGACTGAGTTTGTAGATATGATTAGGGAGATACAGGATACTACCATCAATTGATTTTTGTTTCCTCATGTAAATAAAATATTTCAGTTGAAGGCAACATTTCATTGTAAAACTACAGAAGTCTAGAAGCAGACATGTTCTTTCTTCTGTTGTAGAAGTTTTACATAAAAGAAGGAAACTAGGCTTCCTATGCTTTTGAAGGTTTCAGATTTTTTATAAGAGCCAGTGGGAAGTTAAAAGGTGATCTTCAACAGTGATGATTAATCTGTCAGTCTGAACTTTCATCATGTTTTTCTCTCTTGCCTTTTACTTAAGTAATTTAGAATCACATTCTTCAGTAGTGTAGCACTGCGCCTAAGAAGTCCAAGAACTTAGGATGACTATGTAAAGAAAATACAATAAAATAGCTATATAATGCTCAAAAACAACCTATTAGCAATTCCTCTAGGTTTGCCATACACAAACCTAGATATGCTTACCCACAACTGAAACCGTTCGAAAGATAAGAAATTAAACACACATATACTGTAACTAACTTGTGTCAACCAAGTTCCAAACAAGTTTTGCTTTTTCCTTCCTCCACTTTGGTTAAGATACAAAAAATTACATGACAGATCAAAACAGTGATACTGCCAGACATATTTACCTAGAATATTATAAATTTGAGCCACTGCAGCAGTTGTCAAAAGTACAGTTCATTAGTTAGAGCTCAAAAATGGACACTTATTTCCAACATTTTTAAAGTCAAAATGGTACAATGCATTTATCTACCACAGTAGTTCTGCTGTGCTTTAATAACAGTATGTTTGATGTTTCAGTAAATTCTGAAAAGTGATAGTGCCTTCAAAACTGACCATATCTCTCTGTTTCAAGCATGTCCAAGCAAAATCTTGCCTCCACTGAAATCAATGACAAAACTTTTGCTTGATATAATGAAAGGTAGGACTCATTACCCCTGGATCTTACTACTCTAAAGTTCTCTAAAAGGCAGGTTTTTAAAACGTATTGCTTCTATAAAAATAGTTACAGTACTCTTTATTTTATGTAGATGCCATCATTTTCCAAATTTGAAAACAAGATATCAGTTCTGGAACTTGGTCCCATTCCAGTTACATCCACTATGTTGCTTTTCTGAAAACCACTGATTTAGCCTCCAGAGATGAGTAAGCAAGCAGGAAGAAATTATACCTGCATGACAGCACCTGACAAGAAATATGATATCCTGTTTTATTCAATGAAAACTGAAGGGTTTGAGTGGCACCGAGAGGGGGGCCGGGAAGAAGATGGAAAAAAATGTGGATTAAGTGGAATTGTTCTTTAGTCTTCCATTCTCTGCATATAAAGGATTAATGCTCATAACGTCTTACTACAGACAAGAAGACTGTGTGAACTCTGATTTTTTTTAATTCTTCAACAGAACTGTCAAAGCCTGACACCATGTTACTAAGTATTGACTAAGTTACCATCCCTTACTTAAAAGCTGTCAGCTTTTAACTTGTAATCAAGATATAATGAGAGAAGAAGGTGAAAGAAAAACAGAGAGAACTTCTGCCAAGAAGAAGCTACAGTAAGGTAGATTTAAACACTGGGAGAAGTACAATAAAGGAAGAGGGCCAGAAGCAAATAATTAGCTATGCACCTGGTCTCTGAAAGGCTACTCAAGGATAAAAGATGCAGACGAGAAACTGAAAGTAAGAAGCGGGCAAGACAGAAGTTTGTGGAGGATGTGGTAAGAGCAGTAAAGAGATGATTTCACAGGTCCACAAGGGAAGAGATCAGACTGTAGCTCTACAATCCAATGTACTGACAGTGAAGAGGGCTACCTCAGTAATGAAGTTCTAGCATGATCGGAAAACCCTGAGCCCAGGCAATTCCCAGTCTCTTTCTCCCAAAGTGGTGAGGTCTGCCCCGACACATACCACACACTTTGTAGCAGCAGCTTGCAGCACCATTGCATGGCCCCTGCCCACAGCACACAGACCCACCGCACATCCCCATCCCACTGCATGCCTCAGGGAGTTCCATGGCCCACACACCCATCGGCACTGAACTCAGCACTGCATTTGAACTCACCCAAACCCACTGCATCTGGACCCAGCCACAGCTGTTTCAGCATGACAGAAAGACTTTCGAAGCCAAAGGGGTGATTTGGTCTGTCATTTGAAGCTGGCAAACCTGGGCCTTAGCACCGCTGCAATATCTGACCGCTGGTGACAGGGACCGAGGGGCATCCTATGCAAGTGTGTTTCTCACTTCTGGATATTAAAACATGTGCAGGTCCAGTCTATACAAACACACATAAAGAAGTACTTAGCAACTGCCTTGCATAAGCGAATGCATATTAAAAGTAAAATTTCAAACCCCCAGCTTCATTCCTCTCATACCTTCAACAGATAGGTGCCTCTGCAACATTTTTGGTAATGGCCAGACCTTTTCTCCTGAGCCTGACACTGGCTTGGAGCAAACTCCTATGCCAGCCATGGCCTCGCACAGCACCCTGAGAGGAGCCACGGTGACTACCTGTAAGGGCACAGCTCGCCCTGCTCCCACCTGCCACGGAAGACGCTTTGCCCTTGGAGGCATGCAGGGTTTGTCCCCCAGCTGTTTACCCACCATGATTTCTCTTTCCCCTCCAGGCGTTTACACCACTGCTGGGAATCCCTTCACCTCACTGAGCATCACCACAGCTCATCCTAACCTGTGGCATCTCATCCTCTCCCATGGCATCTCGAGACTTGCTTTTTTGTGATCCCAGGTTGAGGTTACCAAAATTCATTGTAAGTGTTAAGAGTTTGCAGCATGAGTAAGGATAAATTTAAACCAACATAAAATAGTTGTAGTAGAGCTGGCAATATAATCTTCCTCTACCAGAAAAGAGTAACTGAAAATGAGTAGAAAAGTTGTCTAGCATTAAAGACCTGAAATTACACCTGGTTTCTGCAACTATCTAAAACTAAAAAAATTCAGTGCATAGTCATTATAAAACATAAGAAACTCATAACACATATCTTCTGACTCAACACAAATGTTTTTATGCTATCTTTATCTGTTAGTTCAAATTAGTGCCAAGATATTCAGGAAAAAAGAAAGAAACCTATTTCACAGGAAGGACAGCCAGGAAGAGTCTGTCACCTTGCACTTCCTCAGGTCCTGCAGAACCTCTGTGCTCAAATCTACCCTATACAAGTCACTAAGGGCAAGTGGGACTTTCTGATTTGGTTTGATCTCATTTGCAAATGATGAACTCTGTGATAGATATTCCATTTCCCGAAATTAATTCTAGGCAATCCTAATGCTGTAACTACCAACAAACAACAGCAGCAGCTCTGCCAAGGTGGCAGCTCTTCCACTTAAAATAGTGTATCAAAAGTTATTGATTTTAGCCACAGCAGACTGTATGCATCTAATAAAACAACTGCATGAACTAAGTAGAATGAATGAAACTTCTTTCAAGTATTTTCTTCTTTTGACGCCTTTCAGTAAGCACTTCTCAGCAAGAACGGAGAAGAATAATCATCAGCCTGAGTCCTATGTGAAATCCTTTGCCAGATGTAATTTAACAGTTTACACAAGGTAGAAAAGCATATGATCCCTGCCAGGCAGCAGGCTAATAGTATTACAGGATCCCTAGTGGAAAAAAAAATATTCTTAGTGAGAAATTAGAATACAATAAAATTTGCTGACTCCCACCAGAGGTCAGTCACATGATAGGAATAAAATGAAAGTTACCAAAGTTCTAAGTACTCATTTATTCTACATATGATGGAAATTGAAACTCCATTTTGGACCCAATTTAAAGTTCTATTTCTACTTGTTTTATTGTATTATTCACAGTTGGGATGAATGTATCCTTGCTTTAATAACATGAGTGCAGGAGAAAATACATCTTTTCTTATTTGAGCATGCATAGATACCAGCTACAGAGGGTGGTTATCTTTAATGAAAGAAATAAAAGAACTATCTTCGGAGTTGTAGTTCCACAATTCATGGGCTACCTCCCACTATTTGCATTGCACTGACACAAACACAGTAATGGTGATGTAGTAAGTTGTATCAGGAAATTGTTCTGTCTGAAAAATAGTTCAAGGAAAAATAGTTCTTCAGTAAACAAGTTATGTGCTGCAAGTCACCATCCAGCTGCACAAACAACTGGAGGGGGGAAAAAGTAGAAGAGAAAAACAAGCAGATGTTGTCCAATAAATGTCTGTGGATTAAAAGCCCACATGATGTACCTGATGACTCCAGGCCGGTGGAGTTGGATCCGGTGGAATGCATTTTGTGACTCGTATTCGACGAGATTAGTCAGCGTGTTACACGACAGTCTGCAGTTCTTTTCAGTCCCTCAGCATGGAGCAACGGTCTCTACAAATGAGGTGCAGCTATAAATAATGGCTCAAAATTAATCTCGTTTTAAAATGCTTAAGAACAGCGCAGCCCGGGGCGGGGGTATGAGGCCAGCATTCCGCGGGAGATCCTCGGAACGCGTAAAATTTGCCCTTCCCTCCTGACAGTGGTTTCTGATCCCCTCACGGCAACGGGGAAGGCAGTTTGCCAGCTCTGGAAAGCCTCCCCTCTCCCAACCACCGACCAAGTCGAAACCCACACGAAAGAGCCGCGCTGGGGCGGGGTTCGCCCCCTCAGTCTCTCACAGGTCACGCTGAGGCGGCCGTTAACG
>NW_010543514.1:0-7476 GCF_000687285.1 Phaethon lepturus
GAGGTGGGGGGGATCAACCCGTCCTCGAGAGGAAAGGCCACATCGCTGGCCATCCTCCTCCTCCTCCGGTAACCTCCCCGCCTCCCCGAGCGGGCTCGCTGCTCGCGGCGAAGGAGAGCAAGCTCCGCCGTCCCCCGGGCTGGCGGGCTGCCCTCCGCGTTCCGGTGTCCCGTCTCTCATACCCCTGCGAGCTAAGAGACGAGCGAGCGCAGAGTGCTCCGTTATACAGAATTTAATTACAGCGGAATGCATTCTCCATGCTGATTAGGAGAAAAAAAAATCAATCGGGGGCTTATTTGCCACAATGAACCAATAAAAAACCAATTTATTAGAGCAATAATCTCAGCCCCAAATGGTCTAAATATTATTGTTCCAATTGCATTGAGGGAATTCAGACTGGAAGTCTTACGCAGAGAGTATCAGGGAGTCCTTCTCCATGAATTCACTAAGAGTTTCTAACCTTTTTCCAGCTCAGAGATCTTTGAAACAGGGAGGCCGAGTTCCCCCATTTCAGGTCCAGGTGTCTGGGTTGCTGTAGTACCTATGGGGCAAGATGCTCAGTGGCCGACAGCTGCCTGTGCTAAGAGGCAAACATAGCATCCAGCTTCCCATTAGGTCTTAAAGATTTCTTGCTTTCCGGTGATTTATATGTGAAATTCCTAGAAGAGTGGAGGCCACACAAAAGATCCCCAAGCCATAGGCCGAGATAAATGCCTTGTTGTAATATCGTTAGAAAAACACCACGCGATGTGATGTGCCAACAATTCTCTGGTAGGGACGAGGAGAGAGAAAAGCATTCCCTTGGGAGGGTGCCGAGCACTGGGACTGGACTGGGGTGCGTGGGGAGGGTGGGGGGACTGCAGTGCCCTTGCTTCCCCTCTCCCACGAGAAATTGCTCCCTTGGTCTCTCGACGGACTCGTGGTGCGCAGGGCGCTCCCCTGGGAAGACCGCGGGAGCTGGAGGGCGCGCAGGCGATGCAGCGCTGGTGGGCCAGGTCACGCTGGGAACTGCGGGGTCTCCTAGAGCCTAAAGCCTGTGACTCAGGAGATGCTGATTTTGCTTCACAGCTTTCTGTAACTCCAGTCATCTCTGTCCCAAAGCGGAGAGGACCTCATTTCCTGCTCAGTGCTCTGCCAGCCACAAGGTCTTTTCATAAAGCTGCCAGGGGTGCCTGGCTGCGGGAAGGACAGTCAGTGTTTGTCACCAGGGGAATGAGCTGGCATCATAGCTCTAATCTGAGTCAACAACCTGGCTAGCCCTGAGCATGACTTCATCAATCATGCCATCTAATTGAAAGGCACATGCTTATATATACAGTGTTGTTCAAAAAGGATGCGAAAAGTAAAATAAAATGCAACAAACACTGCTTTTCTTCCCACTAGTCTATTAGTCAGTCACCTGATTGTTTCAATTTACATTATTTCACGTGGAAAAAAAAAAGGGAAACCCCATCTTGTATAGCCATAATAAAAACACAAATGAAAAAATTAATCTCTTAGTAAGGCGCTTAGCCATTTTCTAACACATCCCTAATAACGGGAAACCAATCTTTAAGTTTTTTTAATTTAAATTGTTTTCATGTTTAATTCAAAATTACTAAATAATATTATCATGTGTCTATGTATCTATTTAGCATTGAGGTGTATGATATTTCAAAGCAATTGAACCAGTTTTGAAAAGAGAAAGAGTCCTTTACCATGCTGGTATTCACTTTTTTTTATGTTGGTTAATACACATACGCTGGCCTGCCTTTTTCTCATCTTTCCAGCAGAAATTAAAAAATAAATCTGTGACAAAAGATTGGCTATATGCTTTTTGCTTTTCACACCCAAACCTCTTGCTTTATTTTTTCACCCATTTTTATAGGATCTGTGGGACCTCCCCCTGTGAGAGGCAACTCGGCAGCTCGGTCCCCTCTGCCATCTCAGCACTGCCAGTGGAGAAGCCCAGGAGGAGCGCAGAGCAGTGGCTGAGCAGCGGTCTGAATATTCATATTTAGCTCTTCAAACACAGAAGATACTTCAAAACCATGTGTGAGACAAAATGACATTAAACTTTCAATCATTAAACCCCGGTTTAGCTGTACTCCAGAAATGAGCAGTTCATAACAAATGGGGGGTTGATTGACAGTTTGCCATCAGGAGCCCGTAAGTAGGATTTTTCCGGCTATAGCGCAGTGTACTCTTCAGTGCTCCCTTCAGCAAGATGCTATTTCAAGTATAGGAGCAGGAGGAAAATTTACACTAAAACTTCGTATGTAATATGTGATTGCCCTCAAATTAAGAAGCACCAGTTTTCCCCTTACTGGTTTAGAAATGAAGGGTGTGCTTTGTTTTCTTGTTTACTTAGCACGCTTTCTCATCCCTCGATGTGTTTCAAGCGTTTTCTGTCAGCATCACGAGACCTTGCTTACCTGGTAAATTTTATGTGTGAAACGATTAGTGTTCGAAGTGCCTGAAAAAAACAACAGTAACGGTCTGACAACTTTTTTTTGTTTCTCTTAAGTAATATTTCATGGTACATTAAATGGGTTATGCAGTCTCTTTCTTAAGAGACCAAAGCAACATGTTGCTGCATACTTAATGTTCCATCAAGCAGCTAGTTTTTAAAAGGAAAAAAGCTGAAGGCAGCATGGAATCCTTCCCTGAGCTTTTTCTTAATTTGTTCTGAATTTGATAAGGAGTAGTAATAATTTGGAGGTAGACAGAGAGAGAAAAATAAATATTATTTCACAATAAACCTCTTAGTGTGTCATTTGCGATCACAGATACTAGAAATGCTACTTGTTGAAGTCACTGAACATTACTTTTTCAGAAGTCGAAATGTTTTTTAGCCAAAATGCTTTCTCAATGTTCACTTCGGGCGTACCAGTTAGAGCCAGAGCAGCCCAAGGAGAGAAGCAAACAATTAAAACATTTACGTATTTGACTCTTGATAGACATCCCTACAAGGTAGGCTTTAACATTTTTTTCTTCTTAATTTTTTTTTCTTTCCTTTTTTTTTCCCCCCCCTTCAGTAAGAAGGATAAGCTTGGAGTGCCCAGTCACCGTGGTAACTGCCAGAAAAATTCTCCTGAAGTTTGAAGAGGTCAGCTAACGGGGTCAACAACTCTGGCCTCTCTCTGAGCTGGGCCTGGCAGGCTCCATCCTGCGGTTGGGGTGTTAGCGCAGGCTGAGCCCTGGGAGGTGGACCATTCCAGCTCTGATATAAATTTTTTGAGTCAGTTCACGGCCTGGACTCTCCAGGTGGCCTCCAAAATCGATTGTGACCTTGTGACCCTGTCTAACGGAGGCATAGCATCCAACCTAAGTAAGGATTTAGCCAGGAACGACAGCTTTCCACTGAGTGTTATTGGGGACAGTACAAACAGTTTTGGAAGCAAGGAGGTAGGTATGAGGAGCAGAGGTCATTAAAAGCATATTAAAAAACAATTTTAAAAATCCTTGTTAGTAGAAAGTTTTTATTAGCAGTTACCGTTCCTTAAATAAACTCTTCTGGCGACAATTTTTTTCTTCCCTAACAATGTTGTATCAAGTGTTTCAGTGCGTTAATATATGAAAAATTGGCACTTTATATATTCCAAATGAAACAAATTTTTTATCTGCCTCTGGAATTTGAACTTGTAAATGAAGCTGGCTGACGTGTTAAACTGGATGTCTGTGAAGGATTGTTTTTCTTTACTATCAGGAAAACTAGGAGGCTACTTATTAAAGCGGGTGGTTTATTTTAGGAAGTAACTTTTCTAATATGTGCATTCTTTTTAGATTCAAAAGGCTCTTAATCTGTGTGATTTTATTTTTAAACTAGGAAATTAAGTAACATTCAGAATGGAAGTGTGAGAGTTTCACAGGCTAGTTCCTTTAGTGATTTGTAATACAAACAGACAAGCCACAAATTTTGTTATGTATTTTTGTAGAAAAAAATTGTGGTCACACTAAGATCATATTTATAGAGAATATGGTGTATTTTCTTTTAAGATTTTAAGCAACAAACTATGTTGGGGAGGGAGAGGCTGCTGCAGAGGTCTGATTTTGGTATCAAATCTAGAAACTTGCCCTTCCGAGCAAGTGGATTTGCTCTTGTGTTTTATTCCCACTTCTAAAAACCTCAGCTCCGCACGCATTGCTCACATGAGTAATCGATAGCCATCGGGTGAGTAAGTGGAACTACACTGAGGAGCGAAGTGCAGTCTCCCACGTGGAAAATGCTCTCAGACTTTAAATGACTTTAAAACTGCTCTAAAGGAAGAAAATTGCATTAGTATTTGCTCACGGTCTTAGAAAAATTATGCAAACTTATCCCAGCAGGTATCTTGCCCAAACACTTCTTGTGCCTCGCAGGAGAGGGCCTGGCTCTGGCGTCCTTCCTCCCAGTCACTCACTTGTTGAGCAGTTCCCCTGAGGCTGGAGGGGCTGCGCAGAGATGGGGCTATCAAATACAGTTCAGGATGCGAGTCCTGAGCTGCTCTACATGCTAAATACCATTGTGCTGCTCAGGAGCCCCGTAGGTTACAGCAGCAAGAGCCTCTAGCTTCTACTTGCGGTTATACCTTGCTCTGCAGAAAGTCAAGGATGCCTGTTGGCCAAGGTCCTACTTCTCATAGTGTTGGCATAATCTGCTCCGGTGGGATTATTTGAAGAGTAGGAGCTGAATTACTAGGAATAAGATGGGGGCAGAACTGTGCCCTAAAATAATTTAGGGCCCAGACCTGCACGTGCAGATATCAGTGGTGGCACTATTTAATTCCACCCTGAATACTAACTGTAGTTTGTTGTTGTCGTTGTCAGTTTTCAACAGAATTATGCCGAAAACGATTTATTCACGTTAGCAAGTGTGTTGATTCACGGGAGTGCCTTGTGTGACTAAGCTTGGCGAAACAGAGCCTACAGCCCTCAGTGAGGACCAGCACATTTACTTGGTTTTCCAAAAAAACATTTAAAAACAGGAACGGTGAGCAAGTGGAAGGTGAATCTTCAATATTTTCAAAAGTATCTACAGAATTTTTAGCAGCTTTTTTTAAAAAATACTTGTATCTCCTTTGTAATGTGAGCATATAGTGTACCAGTTCTACCTGGCAAACAGGAGAACACTTCTAAAACAGATGATACAACTATTCCACTGGAACTTTTAGACCAATATTGCCCGAAATTTGCCCCAAAGGCTCAGGCTTGGAATGAGGAATTGTTCGCAGTGGGGATGACAAGGGAATCTCAGGAGCTTGGACTTGCTGCAAATTCATTAGTGTTGATTTCTGTAGAGCCTGTTGAATTTATAATCAACAAATCTACAAATGTCACTTGAGACAGGTGGGCTTGCATCTTTGGTACCTCTTCACGTTGTTCAGTTGTTCATCCACATCCTGGGATGTGGAGTGCCTAGAGGTGCGGATGTTAGCAGTAGCTGCAGTGGGACTGTCGGTCTTCCTCTTCCCTTTCATCTCAGTGAAGTGCTCACTCACATTCATTTGATTCCTTGAAATGTTTTCTGGTGTGCAGGCTCTTTTAGTTTTAACAGAGTGGTATGTATGAATGGGCTGTATTAAATATTAATGTTCCTAGTCTTCAATTAAAATTTTGATGAGAAGAGTGTGTGGCAGTCTGCAGGAAAATGTGAGAGCTGAGAGTGATCTACTAGCCTGAAAGCTCTGAGGATGTCTGCTTTACAGGAACGCGTCTCAGCCTGTGGTCCATGAGGCATTAGGAGGTATTTTGAGAATGTTTTCAAATTAAATACATGCCCAGTTAAATGAATGCACTTTATTACTCATGCAAGCAAAAGAAAAACAACCAAAATGCCCCACTTCAGAATAAAATGAAGAAAATAGAAGTAATAAATGAACACTGAAGCCTCAGCCTGGTTTGTGTTTGCTTGTATATAAAGTCCACGTTCCCAGCACTCCGCGGAGACTGAGAAGCGCTGCTCTAGAAAGCAGCATGTTGCCCCAGCCTGGATCACGCCGGCAAAGGTCTGCGCGTTCTGGAGGAAGCAGGGAGGGCAAGCGAGCGCCGGGACTTACAGGTGCGCTGGCAGAAGCTCCTGAACAAGTGCCGCGTTTCCTTCTCCTTTTACTTCTCCCCCCCGCTCCGAGTGTGTGCGCGGCTGGCGTGCAAGAGGAAAAGTCAAACCGATTCTGGTGCTTTCCCCTGCTCCGGGCGGACGAAGTCAGAGAAAGCACTTGCGGCGGCCTTTGTGGAAGGGTTACAATATAGGTTGATACTTTAGGAGCTATAGGAAGTTCTTAATCCTTCCCTGCCTACGGGACTGTCATTTATAGACCTGCTATTGTCTCATCTTTTATAAGGCTGTTTCCTTACATTAAGGCTCCAAGAGCAGCCGGACTTTGCCATTGTTCACAGCTATTTCAGTTTGTGGCTTAATGCACATCTAATACTCCGTTTATGCTTTCACTGCTCTCCTATGCAGCAGGCTGTACCTACACACTGGCTTCGGTGACATCACTCTCAAAACATTAATTTCCGTGTTTCTTTTCTTTCCTGATTTGTCTGTGCATCTTGATTTTGCATTAACCTAGTTTATTCCAGGTAACATGATAAAGCATGTGGAACTTTATGCGTTTAATTGGCCATTCACGTTCAGCTTGTGTTTGATGAACAGGCACACTTGCTTACAAAAAAGCTTCTATGTGTTGTTTTTCCACCAGGTTAAATCCGTTTTATAAAAAAAATAAATCACTTGCTACATAACAAGAATGATTCCAGCCATGAGCAGACAAAATGGAAGTGTAGATTATTTTGGATGTATAAAATTTAGCTTGAGGTTAGTGGTGGTTTAATTACATGATTTTGTTTTAATTGCTATTCATACAGACAGCCATTGTTTTCTGCTTTGGTTTATCTCCAGCTCAGCCCCCTTCAGAACCCCATTTCTGGCAATCTCAGCAACACGTGGGGGTCTGGCAGCTTCTGCAGACATTGCCATCTTCCCTGCACCGCTCCTGCTTCTGCGCCGTTACACCAGCTCCGCAGCCCGTCATTTCTCGGAAGCCCTTAATGATGCCTTTTCTCCGTCATCTGCCCCACGGCTCTTCCAGAATCAGACGCTTTTGTCCAAGTTTTTCAAACCAATCTAGAAATAGATACTGGAATAAAGGCAGGTGATCTGGTGATCGGGTGACGTTCTGCCACTGCCCTCCTGCCCTGCTTTGGGCAGATTACAGACCTTCTCGAGAGCTCAGCTCTTTGTCCACAACATACGAATAATAATAACAACTTTGTAAAGTGCTTTTATTTATCTGAAAGATTTAATGCAAATTAAAAGCTACTTAAATTTTGTCAAACCTAACTCTACCTAACACTCTCCGCCTTCTCCACTGCTGTCTTTTAGCTGCTGCAGATTTGCTTTTCGAGTCAGGCTTTTGCTTCCAGCTTTGCATATAGCGACATTTGGGCTTTTAAATTACCCTTGTGTTCATAACATACATAGCAACGCTGATACTTTTTTTCCACACGCATTCC
>NW_010543514.1:7486-16913 GCF_000687285.1 Phaethon lepturus
TTCCTGCTTTGCTGAAAAAAAAAACCCAAACCCTGAACAAACTGCAAACAGCTCGATGATGCAGAGTCTCGCGTGCCGGTAACCTTTGTGTGCTCCAGCCAGCGCCCAGCTTTATCCCGGTCGTTAGTGTGCCAGCGCACACCGAAATGTGTGATGTGTTCCTTCCTGAGCCCCAGTTACGCCTTGCTTAGCAGTTCCCCTCGCTGGTGAGTTGCTCTTGTAGTTTCCAGTTATGTAACCCATCTCATTTTGTGAATATGTGAATTTAACAGCTGTCAGTGTCAGCAGCGGTTGTGGGGGGTGGGTTTTTTTTTTGTCGGGTTTTTTTATTTTTTTTTGGCAAGCTGGCATTACTCATCAGTCTCATGGTAGTTTTGTTTGAAAAATGCTTGTGTTAGAAAAAGTGGATTTATCAGCTCAGCACTGTATGGTGCTAGCATGCAGCACAACAAAAGACAAGTGCTCATTTCAGTAATGCTTGCAGCATTTCATGGGGCCCCCAAATAGGCTGAACAAGGCTTCTCTGGCAACTAACCCCAAGTACAGTGGGAAACTGTTAAAGTGCCAGTGTCACTGCCTGGAAAAGGGATTCAGTTTTCTTCCATCGTTTATCGCTACCTTTTTTTTTTTTTTTTAAATAAAGACTATGAACTGCATTAGGAATTTCACTGAATATTGGAGAAAAGAGAAGCCTAACTGAAAATGTTGTGCTCTTAGAAGTGATTTTTTTCTCATGGTTTCTTGAAGCGTAGACCAAACTGTCAGTCTGTCCTTCCCAAAGTGGGTCTGTTTTATGGGGAAAAACAAGATACTCGCAGCTTTTTCAAGTAATACTACAAAGTCAATTGTGCTGCAGCCTTTCAGGGAGAGCTAATTTTCTGTTTAAATCAGTTTATTTTCAGAACGATTTGCTGCACTTACACTTTCTTTTGTAACTGCCCTTCCAGAATGCAAATACAACCTGGAGAGTTTTCTATATTTAATTGAATGTGTCAGGTGGTTAAAATAATGTTTTAAAAACAGTATTACATCCTGCATATGTGCCAAACCCTTTGTTCACATATATTTAAAACAAATGTATTTTTCAGTATTTGTTTATTTATTCTCTCTGTTTACACTTCATACAGATGGTAAAGATAAACCAGTGAGTTTCATTTTTGCTGAAAAACTGTCTTTTACATTTTCAGGTTTTCACATAACTAGCAAGATGCCACAAACCCCATGTGACAAAGATCAGAGGGAAATACTTATTTGAAGAAATCTTTGTCATTAGCTGTATTGTAAGTTTTATAAAAGGTTCAATTTTGTAAAATGCAAATTCTGGACTAATTGTTGCTCTGCAAGCCTTTACATTCTCTTTAGCTGCATCGTTACTATTCGCCTCTACTCAGGTAGCCGAAAGAAGTCAGAGCTGGGTAAAACATGTCTTCACAGATGAGTTACATTTATTTTTAACTTTTATTTGCTAAAATGTGATTGGTTACCATAACTTGCATCCAGACAAATGTATTTAAACGTGCATGCTTTTAAGGCTGCACAACAGGCAAATGCATCCCCCCGTGGGGGCACGAACACGTTTCCGCGTGTTCGCGTCCCACACGCAGGCGCGCTGCAGACGCCGCCATGGCTGGCTGGGAGGAATGGGTGCACGCAGCTCCCATCCCATCCACCGGTTCACCGTGGAGAGACGTGGCTACGGTGAACTGTCTGCTCTCTGCAGGGACAGAGGTTTGCGGTTGTCAGCTGATGGAAAGCCTGTAACACCCCAGACAGAGGCGTAGAGGCCAGAGACATAAATGCACTCCGGCATCACGTCGTGTCTGCACACACAACGTGCAGCCCCTCGAGCCTCCACACTCCTGCCCGCAGTGTCCTGCAGCATCCCCTGGGCGCATGTGAAGCAGCCACCTCTGATACCAAGAGCTCGCTGTGATTAACCTTTTGGCTTTGACACCCGTCTGGAGACAGCGCTGCGGTAGCTCGTACCCAGAAAACTGGGTGCTTTCTAGAGCGTTTCTGAAGTAGTGTGGACGAATTGGTGACCCTTAATCCTTAGCCCTTAGCCAGACCAGGCACAGATAACATACCAAAATGATGCTTCAGGGAAGCAGGGAAGATGTTCAGGAGTTCTTTCTCCCTGGACTGGAGTAAATTTGAAAGCTATGGAGAGGCACCAAGAACAGGCTGGGGAACCAGGCTTTGAGGGCACAGAAACTGTTGAAGACCTTCCATCATTGATACTCCAATGCCCTCTATCGTGTTCCCACTCAGGACCAAGCTGTGTGGAGACTGCTCACTGCCCCCCAGGGGCTGTTAGTAAATGATATTTCCTTCGTGGCTCACTGTACCCTCACGCTTGTAGCTCATCCTCTGGTGCCTGAGAGAGTACTCAGGTACATCACAAGACGCCGGTGTAAGGGTCTAACGAAGAAAATGCAGTGGGAAAGGCCAAGAAAAGGTTATATCAGTAACTGTGCAAAGGTGGGCATGGCTGTTTCAGCATGGAGGGCAGGTACGGAAACATTTCTCCCACACCTACCGCAGCAAAGCCGTGGTCGTTGCCTTGAGTGACAGGGGAATGGGAGACTGGGATGTCTCAGCCCAAACTCCCTTAAGCCTTAGCTTGATGGGTGAGATCTTGCACACGGCCAGAGCGTATGACATTAAATGCTTTATCAAGGCGACAGTGCCAGTTTAAAACCAACCTCCCACACCACCAGCAGCCCCGGCAGGTGTAACGTGATGCGGGCAGCCCAAGCCAGCGAGTAAACAAACGGCTGCGTTCTGAGGGAGTCGCAGCAGAGGAACGCCCCTGACCGGGAATTGCAGTGGATACTTCTGCTGTGAGCTGTGCTGCTGTTGAAAGATCTGTGGAAATGGACAGGCTCCTCTGACTGTTAATCCTCCTCATTCCACACAGGTTTTTCCCTTAAAATGAGGTAGGGGAAAATTGCAGGGAAAAATTTCCCTAATAAGCCTGTAAAGTTTAGTGAGATTTGGCCTGATCTGGCTCCTTGAACTTCAGTGGGGTCTGTTGCTGGGTTTCCCTAAGCCAGAGCTAACGATCCTACTTCTTCAAAATTGCCAAGCCAGGCAGGGACATTTAATAGTGTCCCCAAGGAAGCTGCTTCCCTGCTCTTCCATTGGGTTCCCAGTCCCATCTCCAGTGAGCAATATTAACTCAAGGCTACAAGATCGGTTACTTTTTCCTCCTTCAGTGCCATCATCTAAGCCCCTCTAGACAGCCTTACTGTACCCAGACCTTCTCGGGCTGTTCCCTTGGCTCCAGCTGAACAGAGGCTGACTGCACCATTTTAGATCACCTCGATGTTACTGCCTGGCTCCCTGGCTGGGAGAAGGGCGTAAAAGTAAAAAAGGTGCATTTGTCCAAGTAGAGGCTGGACCTTGACAAGTATTATGGGCTTGGCAGGCTCTAAGACTCACCGCAGAGTCCTTGGAGTGTGCAGACTGTGGGCACACTATGCTGAGGTACCAGCGGTCCAGATCTGCTCCAGTGTTTCTGCTTCCCAGCCTGGGACCCATCCTGCCCCAGAGAGCCTCTCCCCCCTCCCCATGCCCACGCTCCGGTTACTCATGAGTTATGATAACATATAAGCAGCTTAGAGAATTCTGATCGGAATAAGTTGCACACAATGCAACATTTAACTCTTAATGACAGCCACCTCTGACTGTGAGTGACATATTATAAATTATGTTTGAACTGGGTTTTTTTTTCAGAGGCAGATATTCCCTCTGCCACCCAGTCAGCCCTGTAACGTTGCACTTGTGGCCTTAATCCCACTTGGATGCGTGCCCTGCTGCCTCCACTTTCCGTCACTTGGGTACTTTAGTATTCTTGAACAAGTGAACAATCTTTGTTTCTGTACCTTATTAGGCCAAAGACCATAGCAGCTAGCGATGGCATCAGCAGGCCCTGCAGGCAGGATTCGCCGCAGACACAGCCAACCTCCAACAAACCCCTTTTTATCCTCCTGTTTCTAGGAAGAATTATGATGGTGGTGCCCTGCTGTTGATCAGTCAAATCTGTGGTAGGCCTAGAGATAAGTCCTGTAAGTGTGGTGTACTGTAAAACAGCGGCTCCCATTCATTAGTAGCTTGTGTGTAATAAACCACCCGACGGAGGGGGGTGGGGAGGGAGAGGGACGAGCAGCTGCAGTGTGCAGGAGCAAACAACACGACTCATTCTTGGGAGCCAAAACTTTCTAATTTGCTGCTGGGCTGCTGGGAGCGCTCAAATTCTTTCTGATAATACGCTCGTGCCCTCAGTGTCTCTCCCTGCCTTGCCCGAGTCCTGCTCTCTTGCGGTCCCCGAGCCCCGGATAGTTTCGCTTTGAACCCAAAACACAGAGGGTAGTCGAACGGGGAGGAGGGGGACACACTGGCCACCCAATCTTTGCAGGCTGCGGCGTAAGAAAGCGGTGGGCTCGGAGACTTGTTGTTCTGCCGGGGAATGGCTGTTGCGCGTATCTGCTTGTGCAGTGAGTAAACAAAGCATCACATGGGCTGCAGAGCGAGCACGAGACACGGAGCAAACTCACGCGCATCTGAGGCATGCAGGAGGAACAGGGTATCTCGAATGTTGTCACTGATGTAGAGCCTGGCAGAATATTTAGTAACATATCTCCCAAGAGGCAAAACCCCCCAAACCTCAAATCAATAATAGCTGAAAAACTATTTAGCTTCATTTCTATCTTTTTTTTTTTCCCCCACAGGTTCCTGTAAATATTTATATGAGTATAATATTTCCCTGTTGGCCTGTATTAGAAACGGATTATAGGTATGTGAATTTAAATGGAATCCCCTAAGTATAAAGTAAGATGTTGCATGTGTTGAGACATCAATAGTTCCTAATATTTGCAAAGCTGTGAATACGCTGGTGCCGTAGGATCTCAACGTTGGACCCTCCAACTGCCTGTAGAACATTTCAGATCAGGAATTGAAATTACTGCGTGTTGCACAACTGCTCTCATAGACCAGACCTTTGTGCTAAAGTTTGTATTGTCACAAGAAAACTAAATTATTTTCAGATAGATGCTGCTCTGGAGGACCACTGTAGCCTTGCAGGAGATGACAGTGACTGCTTTTTCACAGTGATGTGCCAGGCTGTGACAGTGCTTGGACTGTCTCCTAACATTTGTATAGACAAGGGTTACTTAAATGGCAAATTCAGGCTTGGGCCAAACTGCAAAGCACTGTTTATGTAGAAAAGGCAAAGTCTCAGATGTGAGGTTTTCCACTCTCCTGCAGGAGATCCATCTTTCTTTCTCCTCCCCGACCTCCTGGGGAGCTGTGCTGTGAGTTGCCAGAGCCTTAAGCTCTGCAACGAGACTGACTGCTGCTTGGTAAGGTGACCCAGTGGGTTGACGTAAAAACATCCCAAAGAGCCCTCGCGTACATCTGCAAAATGGTGTTGACTAAACCTGGGCACAAAATAGTTTTCTTGTCTTCTGAAAGTTTAGGTAGAGAAGTTTAGGTAGCCCACCACCATGAGTTCTGATTGTGACATTTGGGCAATTTGACAAAGGCAAAGTAATTTGGCATTTTGATTTTCCTTCCCCAAACTTAGGTAGGTAGGTAGGTGAGTAGATACTTTAATAATCGAAATTGTCTGGTCATTTCCAGCATGGAGCCTGATTTCACTGTGTTGTTTCCAGGATTTCCAGCTGGAGTTGCAATGAGGAGGATTTTATGGGAATCTCTCCGTGACTTCTCAAAGAAAATGACAAAGGTAACACACCTCTGGTAACCACTGCGTGTCTTCACTGTATGAGTAGATGAGTCTGTAGCAGAGAACCATCAACTGGAAAACTCCAACACTGGTCCGAGAGACCTGCTCCCCTGCTAGCCGGCGGCGCACAGCCATTACCTGTCGGTGATCATGTTGTAGCAGAAGGTTTGAAGTTATGGATGAGACCGGCGAGTTGAGTGAATGTGCTGGGCGGGTATGAAATCAGGGGAAGGAGTTTTTTTCTGAGGGTTTGAGTCCCATCTCCAGCACCAGCAAAGCCATGGAATCCTCCTCTTTACAATTAGAGCTGCAAAATAACCCCCGGGCCACAGCACTCACACAAGGAGCAATTAGACAAGCTAGACAGTGGGAAAAGCTAAAAATAGTAGATAATCTGCCTCCACAAAAATACTTTGAGTTATTAGAAAAGGACGTTTTATGAATTTCCTGGGAATCAGTTACTGCTTTTATATTTTCATAGTGTTCTGCTAGAAGGGATATATTCTAACTGTTGTTTGACAGAGGTAAACAGGAGTAACCCAACTCTCTTCTTAAGCGTGAGACACTGAGAAAAGCTGAGTAAGTTCTGAGATTTTCACATCTTGCCAACTGAAATTGGGGGAAATTAATTGGTTCATATTGAACTGAGGCAAAATATGTCTCAGTGTTCTTTTAAGAAAAGCGGTCTAATAATTTGGGGGTAAAAAATTACATATTTTGGGTTATTTAATGACTCAACCCAGTTTTCTTTAAAAAAGGATGTATGAATCAATGACATTAATCCATTAGCTGCACCCAAACTGTTATAAAAACTCTCCTTTTAGAAAGTATATTATTTGTGAAAGGATGACAACTGCTGACTTATTTTGCAGCACTCCTGAGCTGGGTTAAATGTAAAAACAAAAAGGCTAATCAGAGCAGGATTTTTTTAGACCTTTGCAGGGTGCTATATTTGATGCTATTTAATTAAGAATTACTCTTAAAGGATGATTTGAGTGTTTCTGGCAGAGAAATTAAATTTCTGATGCAATTTTAAAAATGTAACAAAACAGACTTGAAGCTTGCAAGCAAAAAAGGTATGTTCAGAATTAGCTGTTTACTAATACAGGTAAAAACGGGGTTACAGGTTGCTATGATTTTTTTTGTTGGTAACTTGTGTAATACTGTATGAAAAATGTTGTAAACAGCAAATTACATTCTGTTCTGTCTTTTCTACCTACAGGAGGTAATTCAAGAGGAAAAAAACCCATGTATAACATTAAATAGCAAACTCTGTGTGTATCTGTGTGCACATGCATGTGCATATGCATGTACTGTTGCTGGCATGCTTGTCTTCAAGTGGAAGTTTCGTCGGTGGATGACCTAACATAAACTTTAACTGTATGGCAGACTCTTTTTGTGTGGTGCCCGCTGCTTATTTCATGAGCTGCTCTTTCCCGTCCCAAGCAAGCGTAACATGTCGCAGGGCTGTCAGCACCCCAGCCAGCCTCGTGACGGGGATGTGATATTGAAAGTCCAGCAGCTCTTTTCCCACTGCCGACCTGGAGCAGAAGCGACTTGGGTGGCCAAGGGGCTGCGCTGGGGCCGGCCAGGCCCTTGGGGAGCTGCACGGCAGCCCTGGAGGTGCTGCGGGCGCTGAATGTCCAAAGGGTCTCTGGCAGCGTTGCATCCACGTACGTCATGTGCATCCGGACGCGTGCGCGCGGTGGGCGTTTGCTCGTCCGGCTGCCGGACACGTGGTGACCGTGGCTGGGGAGGGTGGCTCTGGGGCTGCTCTGGGTGCTGGAGCTGCCGACATCCGCCCCAACCCTACAGCTCTGCACGGTTCCGGTGTCTGTGTGAAACTGTGCACAAAGTTTCTTCTAAACATGAATTTAATACGCTTTCAGACTTGACAACCTCCTTTTAAATGAAAACATGCATGTTGAGCAAAAGGCACGTTTGCCTCTCCAAATAAATGGAATTATGGTTCTAAGATCTAACTTAATCCTGAAGCTCTTACACTGTACAGTAAGTAGAAAAGAAAGGGGATTGCTCGGAGGAGCAGGAGTTAGAAGGATCAGGCTCCATTTTATATCATCTCGCTCGTTTTCCTTCTAGTATTTAATACACCTTTTTTCAGACCTCGTGCTGGCTGTTTATAACAACGTCAAAGTAACTTAATATCTGTTAGCTAGGGGCAAACAAACTAGTAATTTAAAATAATGAGGGATGGTACAGAGAGTGCCCATCCAGCTTTCCTGCTAGGGAATTTTCAGGATTGCTAAACAAACCAAAAATGCAATTTTTCCAGATGTATTTTTATCACAAAGTCATGTTGTTTTTCAATTCTTCTTAGGACTTTTCTCAAATTAATTTTACTTGTTAAAACTATTTATTCTTTTTCTACATTGTTTTCTTTGTGAAACTGTATTTAAAATCTGCATTGACATTTCAAAGGATTTGAGGAAAGACATTTACAAAATAATGGTGCTGTTTGTTGTATTTCCAAAGATGGAATTTCTGATCAGATAACATTAAAGTATTTTTGTATTAATTTTTGTGTGTTTTCATGACAATTCTTTATTTCTAGTTATGACTTTGGTACCTGATCCTGTGTTACCTGGCTAATTAAGTAAAGTGGGATTCATATTTTTAGTCTTCCTACACGTCAATCTGTTCTAGAACCCTGCTGCTGGTCTTGGTACTCTCTGAACTCAATGATTTGGATTTTGAGTTTGGGTTTTCCTTTCTGCTAAAGCCGTAAGGTACCTGTATTCCACTTGGCAGAGTGCCTACTCAGGACATCTAAAGTTGAAAGAAGCCTGGGCAAGAGGAGTAGTTGGTTTAGTGGATGCATTCAAAGGAGTCTCCAGCAAAGACTAAAATGAAGACTGAATGAAATACATTGTGGCAAAGTTTTCTTCACGGGCTGCAAAAAAAAATGTACGGGAATTAGACAAAGAAAGTTTTGCAGCCTTCATTTCAAAGCTGAACCCTCTTGCATGGAAAAAAGTTTTAAAAAATCTTCCTGAAAGCTGAGACTTAGTTTTGTCTGTGCAAAGAGGATACCTGGCCGGTACTTCGTACACTGCTGTTTTGTGACCCTGTAAGGGGATTTTGTACGTAGGCAAAAATTGGGCCCAGCAAGTGATGTGGTCAGTGTTAGAGGCCAAGGTGAAGCTTTGTTTCTTCCTTCTGCCTAGGCTGAGCTGTCATGGGAGCCCAACTGGATGTAATGGGGGGTTTCTGCAGCCACGATCCTCCTGCCTGCACCTCCCTGCCGCCTCATCCCTTGTGGCACCTTCCCATCCCTCCTTCCATCATCCCTCGCGGCACCTTCCCATCCCTCCCTCCCTCCGACAGAACAAGGGAATGACTCTCTGCCGGCTCAGCCTGCAGACCTGGCTCGGTGCGGGGTCAGAGCAGCGGGGACTTGGCTGGGGCTGCCACCTGCCGAAGCCCCATGGGGACCCCAGGGACACCCTCCGAGGCTGTTTGGGCAGACCGGAGCTGGTGAAACCCCTCATTGCCATTGCCTGCACCAGCCCACCTCCCGCCTGAACCGTCTCACCTGCACGCGTGGGGTGGTCTTGGGCAAACGCTGCTTCCTTGAATCAAGGTTACTGGCTGCAGTGCCGCGTCTCTGTGCACGGGGCCAAACCCAGCCAGAAATACAGGCGGGCTCCACGCAGCCGC